>NW_013814885.1:0-640 GCF_000517525.1 Limulus polyphemus
AAAATTACAACAGCATATCATAGTACATTACATCATAAGGTCATAAAGACCCCGTGTATTCACTTGTCATATAAAATACTGTTCTAATTACAACAGGATGTCATTGTACAATACATCATAATGTCATAAAGACTCCGTGTATTCACTTGTAATATAAAATACAGTTATAATAACAACAGCATGTCATAGTACATTACAGCATAAGGTCATAAAGAGCCCGTGTAATCACTTGTCATATAAAATACTGTTCTAATTACAACAGTATGTTATTGTACAATACACCTTAAGGTCATAAAGACCCCGTGTATTCACTTGTTATATAAAATATAGTTATAATTACAAGAGCATGCCAAACTTCAATACATCATAAGATCATAAAAACCCCGTCTATTCACTTGTTACATAAAATATTGTTCTAATTACAACAGTATGTTATTGTACAATACACCTTAAGGTCATAAAGACCCCGTGTATTCACTTGTTATTATAAAATATAGTTATAATTACAACAGCATGTCATAGTACAATACATCATAAGGTCATAAAGACCCCGTGTATTCACTTGTTATATAAAATACAGTTATAATTACAACAGCATTTCATTGCATATCACATCATAAGGTCATAAAGACCCCGTAAA
>NW_013814886.1:0-771 GCF_000517525.1 Limulus polyphemus
ACGATGGGGGTTGGTCAGTGTCCCTCAACACCAACCACTACTGGTCTCCTTGAGGCTGACTTGTTGGTAATGTTCCTCCTACACTGGCTCCTCAAATGCCCGTGCTTTCTACAGTTCCAACAACCTTTCTGGATACCACCAGCCTTTCCTGCTGTGGCATCTCCCCTGTGTTGAAGTTTCCAACATTGAGCTCTCTTGTGCCCAGGTTTGTTACAGTGCCAGCAAAGTCCCTCAAACCTCTCTGAAAGTTGACCTTTTCTGGCCTTGAATCCAGATGACTGTACCAACCTCGGTACCTCTGTGCTGGACTTAACGTAGGATTCAAATTCGAGAGCTCTGGCCATTGCATCCTGCATGGTAGAGGGGTGTGCTTGCTTCACTTGTATCTTAAGTGGACTGTCCAAGGCATCTACGAACTGATCCCTCAGCAACAACTTGAGGAGATCGGGTGGTGCAGTTGGGTAGGCCTTGTGTGCCATGCTTTCCAAGTCCTGTGCCAGCTCTTGCAGGCTCTCCCCTATAGCACGGATTCTCGTCCTAAACCTAGCCCTGTAGACTTCTGACTGATTTTGGGTTACGTATTTGAGTTCTAGAGCCGCTACCAGTGCTCTATAGTTGTGTCTGTCATCTGCTGACAATTGTCCAAGTATTTCCAGTGGTTGTCCCTTCAAGCTCGTTGCCAGATATACTGCTTTCTGCTCCTCTGTCCATCCGTTCATCTCTGCCAGTAAGCTCAAATTGTGCTCTATATGCTTCCCACGGTGCCTTCCC
>NW_013814887.1:0-512 GCF_000517525.1 Limulus polyphemus
CCACAGTCACTCTAGGAAGCTAGTTCCTGCTCTGTTACATATATTATACCAGCGGAGGACCACAGACACTCTAGGAAACTAGTTCCTGCTCTGTTACATATATTATAACAGCGGAGGACCACAGTCACTCTAGGAAACTAGTTCCTGCTCTGTTACATATATTATACCAGCGGAGGACCACAGACACTCTAGGAAACTAGTTCCTGCTCTGTTACATATATTATACCAGCGGAGGACCTCAGTCACTCTAGGAAGCTAGTTCCTACTCTGTAAAATATATCAAACCAGCAGAGGACCACAGTCACTCTAGGAAACTAGTTCCTGTTCTGTAAAGTATATCAAACCAGCAGAGGACGACAGTCACTCCAGGAAGCTAGTTCCTCCTCTGTAAAATAGCAGTATCATTACATTACTACAACCCTCCAACTATTATACAGGAATATAGTGCCTCAATAATGTATCTCCTTAAAATCTCTTCAAAGATCTAGAATTATACATCCCACGAAAAAATA
>NW_013814888.1:0-505 GCF_000517525.1 Limulus polyphemus
AGAAAGGGCGAGCATTGTTTGGTGGGACGGGGATTCGAACCCGCGACCCTCAGATTGCGAGTCGAGCGCCTTATCCAAACAAACATCTGAGCATTGTACTAAACAAATTTACTACAAACGGTATTTAATAACCACAACGTGACAAAATGAAATGACCTTGTTAAAAATGTAAAACTAATATTAACATTTTAAGTAAAAATAAAATTATTACCATTAATAGTTTAAACTAATTAATTTAGTCGTTTTAAGGTTTTCACATTTATGTTTGAACATTAAAAAACACAATTATATCCAGATATTTTAGAGTATTTATATCCACTGTAAAGATGGGATTTTTCGAACAACAAAGCATTATTTACACAGCGAATGCAAAAGTAGTTAAACCACATACATAACTTAAAAACCTAAAGTAAGTATCATGTCATTGTAACTAAAAGATGAACGTAAACCATTTGAAGTTTGTTTGTTTATAATTAAGCACAAAGCTACACGATGGGCTATCTGT
>NW_013814889.1:0-485 GCF_000517525.1 Limulus polyphemus
AAAAAAAATCAAGCAAAAGAATAAATTATAAACGAGTTATGAATGTATGACTTAGAAACGAAATACAACAATATAACTAACTGAATGTGTACAATTTTGGGCGAGCTTTAAATCATGATCTTGGATCTTGCAGAACATGATTTAAAGCTGCGGCACAAAACTTTTGTTTCCTAATGGCCACTTGATAAAGAGAGCTGTGATATACCTATAAGATATTTATACTGTATTATAAAGATGTATTGTTAAACGAGTTAAGTTGTATACATGCAACTACCTTAAACCTAAAATTTTGTTTTATACATATTGTTACGTCTCCGTTCGTTGGTTAATTTTCCGTAAAAATTCTCTCCGAAGAAACTTGACCGATAGAAGTCCTTTCTTAAATAAAACTGGTTTATTCTTTCTGAATATAACTTTGTGATACACTTAATTTCAACAGTCGCGCTATTACAAACGCTATAATTCTCAACGAACGTCTCACGTGC
>NW_013814890.1:0-484 GCF_000517525.1 Limulus polyphemus
TGCAAAACTCTTGCTTCATGTTATCGTTCTTGCGACTTTTGTGGTCCATTTTGTTACTACTTTATTGGCTTTCTGAAAGAGAATGTGTACTGCAGTGAAGCTTTTTGATATTGCTCTGTTATTCCACAGTATCATGCGAAGTTTCACCTTCCTACGATGCGTTTTAAGGGAGTTATGACAGGTTTTGCGTTTTGTACTAGTACCTTGTCCCATTTAAACGAATCTTCTTGAATTTTTTTATGACGGTTCGCTGTAACATTGCGCGTTTACTTACAAAATTCTGAATTTCTAGTTATAGTTTTACGATTTTTGTGGTCGTTTTATGTTACTATTTTTATGGCTTCTTGAAATCGTATGTGTACTGCACTGAAGCTTTTTGTTACCGATTGTTTCTCGATTTCTTGTTATCATAGGGTCCTGAATTGATTGTTCTTAACCAAATTTGGTATGTAGGTACATTTTATCGTTGCGCAGTTACATGAAG
>NW_013814891.1:0-503 GCF_000517525.1 Limulus polyphemus
AATATTTTTTTACATGTATGGCTTACACTTATTCGTTGACCCCCCACCTCCCATATATATATACGTATATCGATAAAATAAAAGCTGAAATGTATGTTTTATTAAGAATAAAGAGTATTAACCCCATGTTTCGACTTATACAGATATATTACCTTTTTGTTTTTCATAACACCGATATCACTAAGTTGTGTAATACCGGCCACAAGTGGCAAAAAAATGATTTGTCTGCTGTTAAGCACAAAGCTACACATTGGACTAATCGTACCGTGCCAACCATGGGTATCGAAACCCGGTTTTTAGCGTTATTAAGCCGACAGACTTACCGACGAAACGGCAAAAATGCAAATTCAGTATAAAAATGGTTTATTAACAAACAGATAAGTTTAAATTCGATGACGAGGAACTCACTTTGAGATTAATAATGGTTGGAGACGGCTTGAATGGGTAATGAAGAAAAACTTTAATATAAGTTTAACATAACAGCAAATGTACAACGTTTCGAC
>NW_013814892.1:0-484 GCF_000517525.1 Limulus polyphemus
GACTCGATTATCTGTCTCTATATCTCCCCATCCGCAATTATATATGCCATCACTCCTCATCTCCGCTTTATTTGCAAAAATAGAGGGCGTCTGGCAAACACTAGAGTTGCCAGGAACAGTCATGATCTTTCTAGAAACTCATGACGTTTTACCAGGGTCACGTGGCTTCCGCTGTCGTAAAAAACTGTTTTTTTCTCACTGTAACCATGATGAAGGGCTGTTGCCCGAAACGTTGTTTTTATGTTCATCAATAAAGTTACTTTAATTTGGCGAGCTTTCCACCATTATTCTTTTGTTTTCATTATTCTGGGGTGAGCAATAGTCATGATAACATTTCAAAGGAAGCAGTATGTCCACACATGACAAGGGATCAGGATCCAAGGTTTATCCAAGATACAAGATTCAGTGAAAAGGTGAGGCAACCCTTTTGAGCTAATACAGTTCTTTGCCAACCTTGTTAAAGGACGGTAGAAATAAATAGCAA
>NW_013814893.1:0-484 GCF_000517525.1 Limulus polyphemus
TAGCTATTACTAGTCTTATAGTTAATTCAGGGATAGCTATTACTAGTCTTATAGTTAATGCGTGGATAACTATTACTAGTCTTATAGTTAATTCAGGGATAGCTATTACTAGTCTTATAGTTAATTCAGGGATAGGTATTACTAGTCCTATAGTTAATCCAGGGATAGCTATTACTAGTCTTATAGTTAATCCAGAGATAGCTATTAATAGTCTTATAGCTAATCCAGGGATAGCTGTTACTAGTGTTATAGTTAATCCAGGGATATCTATTACTAGTCTTATAGTTAATCCAGGGATAGCTATTACTAGTCTTATTTTTAATGCAGGAAAAGCTACTGCTAGTTTTACTATTAATGTTGGAAAAATATAATTCTTATCTTTTTTTGTTAATCTGACAAAAGTCCAGCATTAGTTTACTTCTTACTCCGTATAAAGTTAACCAGTTTTCCTATATAAAGATTACTTAGAAAAGAACAAGCGCAA
>NW_013814894.1:0-502 GCF_000517525.1 Limulus polyphemus
AGTGAAATAGTCCATCACCACACAAATGTACTTGTTTCCAGCATGAGTTTGGGGCAGAGGACCGGCAATGTCAATGGCTACTCTTTCCATTGGTGCGCCAACTTGATATAACTTCATTGGAGCACGTCCCTTATGCTTGGGTCCCCTTTTAGCACAACATGTACTGCATGTTCTCCACCATTCTTCCACATCTTGTCTCATACCTATCCAGTAAAATCTGTGTCGAAGGTGACTCAATGTTTTCTTAACTCCGAGATGTGTTACAGTATCATGGGATTGACGCAACACAACTTCCCGTAACTTTCTCGGTATAACCGTTTGCCAGGTCGTCACTTTCCCATCTGCAGTTTCCCATTTCCGGAGAAGAATACCATCTTCAAGTTTCAACTGGTCCCATTGTGCCCAATAGTTCTTTGTCACAGGGCTTAGACTAGACACCTTCTCCCAAGCAGAGCACAAAACACTTGCTTTTAGAAAATCAATCATTGGCTTCAAATTTTGA
>NW_013814895.1:0-483 GCF_000517525.1 Limulus polyphemus
ATTACGGTAACTCGCGCCACAATTGTAAATGAATCACACAGAATACTAGTGCGATAGAAATAGAGAAGATAATTCGGTCTGTCAACTGAAATTCTACAGTAATTGAATAGGCCTAAGTGGATATTTGACAAGAAGGATAGAACTACATATATAGTATTTATGACATGCCTGTAATAGCTATAGTGTGAAGACTTTATTGAACATACGTTTAACTTGTTCCGAATATTTATATTATTTGAAAACAAGTAAAGATTGTGCTGTTTATTCATCGTTAAATTTATCGTTAAAAAGTCACAGACATCTACTGTAGAAGAATCCTAAGCCAAACAACAACATAGTATATATTTATACTATTAATAAATATAAATAAAAGCTTTTCCATTTGACAATTGACAAAAGGAAAGTTATATATATATATATATATTATTTTAAATTCTGACACTGATGTTACCAAATAGGAGGGCCTACTAAGCGTTGAATATT
>NW_013814896.1:0-484 GCF_000517525.1 Limulus polyphemus
GTCACTGTTTTCCTTCTCAAAACCGGGTAGAGTTTCTTTTTCAACAGTGACTTTTTCAGGTGACACGTCTTCAGCAGCATCATTTGTTCTGTTGTTCATTTTGTTCCAAGTGAAATGTCCTGGACTGTGATAACGCCAAAGCCTGTTGGCATGCACCACCTTTGGCTTACCTCGCTGATCACATTTTATTCGGAAAGCCTCGTCTGAGAGACAATCCACTATGTCATACGGGCCTTCCCATGGAGAAGACAACTTAGGAGACTTTCCATTGGTCTTCCTGGGATTATACAACCACACCTTGTCTCCTGGTACAAAGCTGACTTCAGTAGATCTATTATCATAACATAGCTTCATCGAATCAGCAGATGTTTCCAAGTTTAAACGCACTTGATGGTGAATATCATCCATCCTTTTAGATAACATTTTCACGAACTCTGGCACATTTTCAGGCAACTCTTCGTAAGGTGGGCATCCTGTTATCAGG
>NW_013814897.1:0-484 GCF_000517525.1 Limulus polyphemus
GGGACTACAGCAGTGGCAACTGGAACAAGAAAGGAAACAAGAAGTACAAACGGAAAACATTAGTAAATTTAAAAGCGAATTAGATACGTTAAAGGACGATTTATTGTCTTTTACACAAGGAGGATACATTGACCATCGACTTAATTATCCCCACACAATGGCAAGCCCCTTCCAGACCCCGCAGCTAAACCCTTATGCAGACATATTCAGTCTCGTCAGAAGCCACATCCCAGATATGAATGTCAGTACTAGGAGTGATCCAGTACGAAGGAAACCACAGGAATACGATGGGAGAGCACCATGGGAAGCATATAAAGCACAATTTGAGCTACTGGCAGAGATGAACGGATGGTCAGAGGAGCAGAAAGCAGTATATCTGGAAACGAGAGACACAACTATAGAGCACTGGTAGCGGCTCTAGAAATCAGGTACGGAACCCAAAACCAGTCAGAAGTCTACAGGGCCAGGTTCAGGACGAGAGTCC
>NW_013814898.1:0-484 GCF_000517525.1 Limulus polyphemus
GTGCTGTATGCCCAGAACAAAAGCAGTTAACATAGCTAGAGGCACATTTGTTGTTTTAATTATGTGTTGTATGCCCAGAACAAAAGCAGTTAACAAAGCTAGAGGCACTTTTAATGTTTTAATTATGTGTTGGATGTGTTCCACGATGACCAAATGTTCATTAAGTGAACACCGTTAATTAGTCTTTTTTTTTGTTGGAATTTTGAAGTTTGGCTTAAAGTAAAGTTTTAAGTAAACTGAAGTAAGTTAGGCTTGTTCGTTTCATGTAATCTAGAAATATTTGTTTTGACTCCAGCAACACATACATTACAGAGTAGTAAAACTACTCTGACTATTTATTAACTTTTCCTGTACTCGTCATCATGTTTGTTTAAATGTGCATTGCGCTTAATTACACAGGCTTGTGATGGTTTTATTGTTAACACAGGCTTGTGATGGTTTTATTGTTAACACAGGCCTGCGATGGTTTTATTGTTAACACAGG
>NW_013814899.1:0-483 GCF_000517525.1 Limulus polyphemus
GTACATCATGTTGCTTCTCTGTTTTTAGCTCTCTGTAAGTTATTTGTTTTAATTTTTGTGCTTGAAGTCTGGTTTGACGTTGTTCAGAAGTTTCTTGTTATTTATATCCAGCTTGCCTTGATGATTCTGACTGAACTCTGGCTTTGTGCTGTTCAAGTTTCTTGCTGTCTTTGAGTAGCCTGCCTTTCAGCTTGAGCTCGAAGTCTAACTTTACGTTGTTCCAAAGTCTCTTCCTGTATTTGAGCAACCTGTCTTGCAGCTTGTGCTTGAAGTCTTTGATTGCGTTCTTCTTCTGTTTCAGCTGCTCTTTGTGGTTGCATTTTTTTTAGCGGCAAAAGACTTTCCATAGAAAGGGCGTTTCTTGGGTGGCAGAATCACCTGTATCACTAAACAATAACTTGCAATATACAAAATTACTATATCACTTATGAAACCGCATAGCACTATTTAAAGAAAACTAGTTTTTGGAAATACTGGATTGAC
>NW_013814900.1:0-484 GCF_000517525.1 Limulus polyphemus
AGGCCTAACATAAGTTAAAGTTTTGTTGCGTCATCGAGATCACGTGACAATTCTCACGCTCTCTTGTTTCTAGAACTATCCCGTATCTTGGCGAATGGTCTAGTAATTACTAGAAATAGGGTACGCTGGTATATAAAAGAGGGGAATGTAATGTGTGAGTGGATAGTGAGTAATTGATCTGCGGTCAGAGTATTATTGACGTTCGTTGCTATAGCATTTGTTTAGCGCGATTGTTAAAGTTGAGTGTATCGGTTAAGAATAAACCAGTTTTATTAAGTAAAGACTTGTGTCGCTTAAGTTGCGTCGGTACGAAGTTACGGAAAATCAATTAACACACGGAGACGTAACAGTTTTATAAAGTACGGTCTACAATACAAGTTTGTATTGTGCTAGAAATGTTATATTTAATAAAGTACTGTTACGATAAAGATACTAATTTGGCCGGAAATTGTTTTGCTGGTGTGAAAAGCTGTTACAATTTTAA
>NW_013814901.1:0-701 GCF_000517525.1 Limulus polyphemus
AAATTTACAAACACAAAATTAAAATACAACAAAGTCTCTTAATTTTACGGGACGTACCTTCTTCCGTACTAGTTTCTATCTCGTTGGCTTCTGCTTCATGTGGGGTTCATCTGTTCCATCGGGAATTGTCCTATTATCGGTAATAGTCGCATCAGTGGTAGTAACTTCATTAAGGGCTTCACTGTTTTCCCTCCCAAAACTGGGTACAGTTTCTTTTCCAACAGAGGCTTTTTCAGGTGACACGTCTTCAGCAGCGTCATTTGTTCTACTGTTCACTTCGTTCCAACTGAAATGTCCTGAACTGTGATAACGTCAAAGCCTGTTGGCATGCACCACGTTTGAGAGACGATCCACTATGTCATATAGGCCTTCCCATGCAGAAGACAACTTAGGAGACTTCCTTTTGGTCTTCTTTGGATTACACAACCACACCTTGTCTCCTGGTACAAAGCTGACTTCAGTAGATCTCTTATCATAACATAGCTGCATGGAATCAGCAGACGTTTTCAAGTTTGAACGCACTTGATAGTGAATATCATCCATCCTTTCAGATAACACATTCACGAACTCTTCAGGCAACTCTTTGTGAGGGGGGCGTCCTGTTTTCAGATCCACTGGCAACCGAAGTTCCTGACCAAACATCAACTTTGCTGGAGTGTATCCAGTGGCTTGATGCTCTGCTGTTCTATAGGTCATCAACA
>NW_013814902.1:0-485 GCF_000517525.1 Limulus polyphemus
AGCGACTGTTGAAATTAAGTGTATCGTAAAGTTGTATTCGGAAAGAATAAACCAGTTTTATTAAGAAAGGACTTGTGTCGCTAAAGTTTCGTCGAACGAATTTACGGGAAATCAATTAACAAACGGAGACATAACAAATTTGTGTCAGAAGTGGGATAAAAAAATGGAAACGAGAAGCGGCAAATCAAACTACAGCATAGCAGACTTGATGGCAGCAATACAATAACAGCAAAAGAAACAAGAAGAACGAGAAGAGAAATTACAGCAGTTGTTGGAGGAAAAGAAAAGAAACAAAAAGAAAGATTACAGCAGTGGCAAAAAACCTACAACAATGGCAGCTCGAACAGCAAAATAAACAAGAGAAATTACAATAGTTGTTGGAGGAAAAAGAAAAGAAACAAGAAGAACGACAAAATAAACAAGAGAGATTACAACAGTTGTTGGAGGAAAAGAAAAGGAAGAAGAAGAACGAGATAATAAACAAA
>NW_013814903.1:0-484 GCF_000517525.1 Limulus polyphemus
GTGTGGAGAGATAGAGGAAATTCCTAAGCTCAAGAACAATTCAGCAAAACTTGGTTACTATAGCGATAAATCACAATCTGTGTAAGGCAGTGTTAATGAAAAAATATATATATTAGGTTCGCTGTCCTTCATGGTTCTCTATATTCGGTTTGTTTTGAATTTCGCGCAAAGCTACACGAGGGCTATCTGCGCTAGCCGTCCCTAATTTAGCAGTGTAAGACTAGAGGGAAGGCAGCTAGTCATCACCACCCACCGCCAACTCTTTTACCAACGAATAGTGGGATTGATCGTCACATTATAACGCCCCCACGGCTAAAAGGGCGAGCATGTTTGGTGGGAGGGGGATTCGAACCCGCGACCCACAGATTGCGAGTCGAGCTCCCTAACCACCTGGCTATGCTGGGCCAGCTCTATATTCGGTCCGCTTATCTGGAGGAAACAAGTAATTGGAATTCTAAAATAACTTCTTTGCTTGTCTGATCAC
>NW_013814904.1:0-484 GCF_000517525.1 Limulus polyphemus
CGTTAAATCTTGTGTCTTCTGTTTGACAGTACACAGTATCGTTAAATCTTGTGTCTTCTTATTGACAGTACACAGTATTGTTATATCTTGTGTCTTCTTATTAAAAGTACACAATATCGTTAAATCTTGTGTCTTCTTATTGACAGTACACAGTTTCGTTAAATCTTGTGTCTTCTTATTGACAGTACACAGTATCGTTAAATCTTGTTTCTTCTTATTGACAGTACACAGTATAGTTAAATCTTGTGTCTTGTTATTGACATTACTCAGTATCGTTAAATCTTGTGTCTTCTTATTGACTGGACACATTATTGTTAAATCTTGTGTTTCCTTACTGACAGTACACAATATCGTTGAATATTGTGTCTTCTTATTGACAGTACACAGTTTCGTTAAATCTTGTGTCTCCTTATTGACAGAACACAGTATTGTTAAATCTTGTGTCTTCTTATTGACAGTACACAGTATCGTTAAATCTTGTGTC
>NW_013814905.1:0-480 GCF_000517525.1 Limulus polyphemus
CAATATCAAGTCTTTCTAGTCTGGAACTTCCTTGATATCTAATCGAGGGTTCACGATGAGCGAGTTAATTTGAAGTTGACGTAGGTACAATTCACTTGATAGGGAGCTACCTGGCTCTATGGTCTTCACTGATCACACGCCGATTTTTTCCCACAGAAGAAGTTAGGTAATGTTTTCGTAAAAGTACTAATGTTCACTGTGAATCTACTGAAGTTAAATGGTTTGTAACGTTCGAAATTTATAAATGTTCCTGGTCAAATATCTGAAGTGTCCCGGTTAATAAGCGTTATAATAATCACAGTTATAGCTTCCGAAGTTTATAGCACACCAACTATAGCAAATCAATAATAGATACTGTTTTTTGGCGCGGAGCGTTGGTTATATTTATAGGCGTGTAGAGAGTTTCTCGAAATTTCAGCTTACGCAACAATATTGACGCTGAACTAGCGTCTACGTAGACACATATATATTGTTCATTCT
>NW_013814906.1:0-484 GCF_000517525.1 Limulus polyphemus
TTCGTCGGAACGAAGTTACGGAAAGTTAATTAACAAACGGAGACGTAACAATAGCAATTGCGATCTCCGCTAGTAGGCCAAGCCTATCGTATCTGTGTCAGCGATCTACTCCGCGAGTCCGCCAGTTCACTGGGATCCCGCACGCACACCACATTCTCTTCATTGTTGAAGTCAGCGTATGGTCTTATCTACATTGCGTGACTTTGTTTAGTGTCTGCCATTACAGGAAGCCGCAGATACTCGACGGGGATTTCTGTTTTGTTGTGGCCAGCGCGTACGTCATCAACTGATGGAATTATTAGCTTAATTAAAATACTTATTATTAGATCTGACACCATCTAAGAAAATGAAACGGATTGCACATCTACAAAGCAAATATTCAAAAGAAATTCTAAAGAAGTACACGAAGCAAAGATCCATCTATGATCCCTTTATGTGACGGGCATGATGAGATATGTCTCACGATTATAAACATACATCTTGG
>NW_013814907.1:0-552 GCF_000517525.1 Limulus polyphemus
TGAAACGAAAAATAAACCCAGATCTTTGAAATACAGCAAATGAGAACTCCTTCTATTCCTGGAATAAGAAGAGCTGATTCTGAACTATGAAAGTTACAAACACGTTACACTGACGTTTATATAAACTTTGTTAGGTATAGTGCTGTTCTATGAAAGTTGCCTGAAATCAAATTTTTGACCTTGTATCTACTGTTCCATTATACAACTTTGATCTTTGTTCTACCAATACAGTACCATTATTTTAGATTTTCTTCCAAGACATCATCACTACCGTTGTTCTATTATCTATACAGTCTAGTCATATTTTCTCCACTTATTGCATCGACATCTTTAATGTGGTTATACAGTACCAACATCTTTGATATTTCTATATCGCAACATCATCTCTGTTTTACTTGTGTGAATGTGTTGTAACTTCTTCAGTCGTTGGCTATGTGTTTTGGATTATTTTGGAATGTATAATTCCACCTAACGATCAGGTTGATTGTTTTTATTATCTTTTGCTTCTTTCTTTTCATATGTTTACATTCTTTATTCACATACGGTCTTCGA
>NW_013814908.1:0-856 GCF_000517525.1 Limulus polyphemus
TGGGAATAAAGTGGGTTTTACGTTCTTACTTGAGACACTCTGTTTGACACATACTAAATAGCTACTACTTGTGGGAATAAAGTGGGTTTTATGTTCTTACCTGAGACACTCTGTTTGACACATACTAAATAGCTATTACTTGTGGGAATAAAGTGGGTTTTACGTTCTTACTTGAGACACTCTGTTTGACACATACTAAATAGCTATTACTTGTGGATATAAAGTGGGTTTTATGTTCTTACTTGAGACACTCTGTTTGACACATACTAAATAGCTACTACTTGTGGGAATAAAGTGGGTTTTATGTTCTTACTTGAGACACTCTGTTTGACACATATTCTGTGGGAATAAAGTGGGTTTTACGTTGTCACTTGAGACACTCTGTTTGACACATACTAAATAGCTATTACTTGTAGGAATGAAGTAGTTTGACACATACTAAATTGCTACTACTTGTGGGAATAAGGTGGGTTTTATGTTCTTACAAGTAAGAACATAAAAACCACTTTATTCCCACAAGTAGTAGCTATTTAGTATGTGTCAAACAGAGTGTCTCAAGTAAGAACATAAAACCCACTTTATTCCCACAAGTAGTAGCAATTTAGTATGTGTCAAATAGAGTGTCTCAAGTAAGAACGTAAAACCCACTTTATTCCCACAAGTATTAGCTATTTAGTATGTGTCAAACAGAGTGTCTAAAAAAGACACTCTGTTTGACACATACTAAATAGCTAATACTTGTGGGAATAAAGTGGGTTTTACGTTGTTACTTGAGACACTCTGTTTGACACATACTAAATTGCTACTACTTGTGGGAATAAAGTGGGTTTTATGTTCTTACTTGAGACACTCTGTT
>NW_013814909.1:0-485 GCF_000517525.1 Limulus polyphemus
GGGAGAGCCTGCAAGAGCTGGCACAGGACTTAGGAAAGCATGGCACACAAGGCTTACCCAACTGCACCACCCGATCTCCTCAAGTTGTTGCTGAAAGATCAGTTCGTAGATGCCTTGGACAGTCCAGAACTTAAGATACAAGTGAAGCAAGCACACCCCTCTACCATGCAGGATGCAATGGCCAGAGCTCTCGAATTTGAATCCAACGTTAAGTCCAGCACAGAGGTACCAAGGTTGGTACAGTCATCTGGATTCAAGGCCAGAAAAGGTCAGCTTTCAGAGAAGTTTGAGGGACTTTGCTGGCACTGTAACAAACCTGGGCACAAGATAGCTCAATGTTGGAAACTTCAGCACAGGGGAGATGATACAGCAGGAAAGGCTGCTACCCAGAAAGGCTGTTGGAACTGTGGGGAGCAAGAACATCTGAGGAGCCAGTGTAAGAAAAATACCACCAATAAGTCAGCTTCGGGAAACCAGTAGTGGCT
>NW_013814910.1:0-717 GCF_000517525.1 Limulus polyphemus
TCTAAAAACATTAAACAATCTTCAATACGTGTATATTAATGATTACAATATAAAAATTACTTACACCTCATCCCAGATATTTTCTTATATTTATTAAGTTTAATTGTAATTTGAAATATTGCCTGTATTTGTATAGAATTTGTTCAATCAGCCAATAATGATTGTCTCAAAGGATAATTGTATTTACACTTTAGTATCATTGTTTTTATGTTGAGTGTTAATATTTTGTGTTCAAAACTGCCTATTTAAAATAAATAAAAACTAAGTAAAATACTAACAAAACCTGTGCATAAAATAGGGTTAACTTTCATTGAGATTTCAAAACTTTGAAAACAAAAAGTACCAGACCTACATGTAAGTACTAAATTTCTTGTTTTTTGTGGTTTTTGTTTATTTATTGTTATAAAAGTAACTTAAATGAGAATATTAGAAATTTATTTGCATGAGCATTTCTCCTGAGTGTAGCATGTTGTAATTTGGCTGAGTGTGCTGGTAACTTGATGCTGTGTTTACACAAAGCTGCCTTCCTGTGATAATTCGCTTTGGCTATTCCAAGAGGCAATAAGCAATAAATCTAAATGACTGGAAGATTTGAAATGAATAAGCTTCAGTTATAAGGATACAGGGTTTGTAATTGTTTGTAACATATAGTCCTTGAAATAAAAGAGTGATTTAGATTTTTGTGGTAATTACAAGGTTGGTCAAATGGACCAAGCC
>NW_013814911.1:0-839 GCF_000517525.1 Limulus polyphemus
TTATATTAAATGAGTTAGCTGGCGATTAAGTAAATCTAATTAACACTGTTAAATCTAAATTATTTTGCCTAGTGTAAGTACTAGTTAAAAATTCGAGTTTAATTACATACTTTTAAAACTCCACACCTTCCTGAGTTTATATGTTAGAAACAATTATTCAGTATAAGAATCGCAAGTACCATTGCAAATTTTCAATTTCAAAATCGTGATGATATACGTTACATAGATTGAAGTGTTTCTAAAACCAATTAGCTCTAAACTTGAGGGTTAGTAACGTTACAGTTAGGGGTTCGATCCCGTTGGATAGCTTTGTACCTAACAATAAAGAAATCCAACCAACATAAATATTATGCTTACCCTAATAAAAGTATTAGAAGTGGTATTCCCACCGTGGCAAAAACAAGTGGAGGCGTAAATATTTTTACTAATACGGGTACTGAAATGAAAACAATAATATCATTGTTTAACATTCGTATTGTTAATCAATAAATATTTTCATATAAAGTGTTGTTAATATTATTTGTTCACAAAAGAAAAACATTCAATACGAAACATGTTTCAAACCGCACCAAATTGGTACAAGTTAAATATTCTTCTGTAACGTAAGTTAAGACTAGTTATATAACAAATGGTTTCGGTGCTTCATTCCCACTGGTTAGATTACCTTCAGGTATTGTAATTTCTAATGACTTGAAACTAAACATTTTTAAGATACACAGCTCCTTTTCTAAAATAAATCCGGTTAAAAAAACATCCTACATATAATTATTAATAGATCATTGTACTAAAAATCTATATAAATTCTTCATTTATGGGGTTTTACTAAAGTTCATTATGTG
>NW_013814912.1:0-879 GCF_000517525.1 Limulus polyphemus
ATTGGTTGAATAATTAGAGATTTATTATTGTCTTCTATCAAGTTCTGCCATCTATTACTAATCTTTTTAGCTTTACCATAAATCACTAAACGGACGTTGACCTGTTTATAATAATATCTATGTTCACAAAAACCCTTGACTACAAACGTGTAGTTTCATAAATTATGTTATATAAATCTGGCTTCATTAATTTATAAATAACTTGCAGTTTTTATTTGCATAGTTAGCCCGCTGATGATCAGAAATTTAAGTATAAAATCAAACTTATCACAGGAATAAACTGAATAATCCAAATATATTTTGTAGATAAACACAATCATCTAAGTTTCTAAGCTAAAACAAGATTATTGACTGATCGAATTTAATATCAAATGTTCATCTAAACTAAATAATGATGGATCTATATTACTACTTTAATATTTCTATCGTCTATAAAACTTTCACCAAAGATTTATGAAAAGTTTTCAGCATACAGACAAAAAAATGGTTAAAATATTTCTGTCATCCACTTTTTATATTGTAGTAAAATTTACTGCCGACCTTTATCTTTTTCTACCGTTACCATTATTGTTAATACCAATATCAAATAAATGTAAAAAGGAAATTTATTATAAACTTACTTAATGTAACTCGACGTAAGTCATTATACTGTTACGTCTCCGTTTGTCAATTAACTTTCCGTAACTTCGTTCCGACGAAACTTTAGCGACACAAGTCCTTACTTAATAAAACTGGTTTATTCTTTCCGAATACAACTTTACGATACACTTATTTTCAACAATCACGCTAAAACAAGCGCTATATCAACGAACGTCAACAATACTTCTGACTGCAGTTCAATTACTCACTATCTACACACACATTGTTGTCGTCACCCTC
>NW_013814913.1:0-772 GCF_000517525.1 Limulus polyphemus
AATACAACCAGTAAAACATAAAAAACAATAGTTAGGTTCTCTACTATTATACAACGTAAATAAAAACCAGTGGAAAAAAAACAACAGTTAGGTTCCTCTACTATTATACAACGTGAATAAGAACCACTGAAATATAAAAAAACATAGTTAGGTTCTCTACTATTATACAACGTAAATAAGAACCAGTAAAAAATAAAAAACAACAGTTAGGTTCCTCTAATATTATACGACGTAAAGAAGAACCAGTAAAACATAAGAAACAACAGTTAAGTTCTTCTACTATTAAACAACGTGAAGAGTAAAACATAAAAAACGACAGCTATGTACCTCAACTATTATAAAACGTGGATAATAACCATTAAAATATGAAAAACAACAGTTAGGTTCCTCAACTATTATACAACGTAAAGAAGAACCATTAAAACATAAAAAACAACAGTTAGGTTTCTGTACTATTATACAACGAGAAGAACAACCAGTAAAATAATAAAAAACAACAGTTAGGTTACTCTACTATTATACAACGTGAAGAAAAGCTATTAAAAACATAAAAAACAACAGTTAGGTTTCTCTACTATTATAAAACGTAAATAATAACCATTAAAATATGAAAAACAACAGTTAGGTTCCTCAACTATTATACAACCTGAAGAAAACCATTTAAACATAAAAAACATTAGTGAGGTTTCTGTACTATTATACAACGTGAATAAGAACCAGTAAAACATAAAAAACAACAGTTAGGTTCTCTACTATTATACAACGTAAATAA
>NW_013814914.1:0-486 GCF_000517525.1 Limulus polyphemus
AGCGGCATTATCATAACATTGTGAACAACAATCACTCAATAAACTTCCATCTGCTTCTAATTTTGTGCTTACTGTTTTCTCAATATTGACAGTGTCTTTTTCTTTTATCTGTATAAAGTCAATAAATGACTCCTTGACTTCTACTTTTCTTGTCTTAAAGTCAATGTCAGCAAACCGAATGACTTGGGTCAATTGCTCACGGTAGGCTAAATCAGGTGTGGAATCAAACATATTACCATAGTATTTGTTTCTACGAATTACTGACAAACAATAATTTCGCACATATGAAGCCATGAGATTTATAAACTCATTTTGGATTTCAGGAGAAAGATAAGATGTTGATGTTTGGTTGTTTTTAACAAGCTCTAAATGCTCTCTCATTACTGGGTCATACTTTGCTAATAACTGCAAAAGTGACAGGAAATTTCCAGGGTTTTTCGTTTGAGATTATGTCCTCAGTATGACCACGAAATGCAAGATTCTGAG
>NW_013814915.1:0-484 GCF_000517525.1 Limulus polyphemus
GGAATAGGAAGAATATGTAGAGTATTTACTACACCAGGAATAGGGTACACCATGTATAGTATTTACTATACATGGGATAGGGTACAGTATGTAGAGTATTTACTGTACCAGGGATAGGTACACTATGTAGAGTATTTACTGAACAAGGAATAGGGTACAGTATGTAGAGTATTTACTACACCAGGGATAGTGTACACTATGTAGAGTATTTAATGCACCTGGATAGGGTACAGTATGTAGAGTATTTACTGCACCTGGATAAGTTACAGTATGTAGAGTATTTACTGCACCAAGAATAGGGTACACTATGTAGGGTATTTACTACACCAGGGATAGGGTACTGTATGTAGAGTATTTACTGCACCAGGAATAGAGTACACTATGTAGAGTATTTACTACACCAGGGAAAGGTACAATATGTCGAGTACTTACTACAAAAAGAATAGGGTACATTATGTAGAGTATTTACTGCACCAGGGATAGG
>NW_013814916.1:0-1164 GCF_000517525.1 Limulus polyphemus
AAACTTGTTGTACATATGTGAGAGTAAGAGAACGCTTCTTTTGGGTTGGTTGATGGAAATATGTAGAAACTTGTTGTACATATGTGGGAGTGAGAGAACGCTTCTTTTGTGTTGGCTGATGGGAATATGTAGAAACTTGTTGTACATATGTGAGAGTAAGAGAACGCTTCTTTTGGGTTGGTTGATGGAAATATGTAGAAACTTTTTGTACATATGTGGGAGTGAGAGAACGCTTCTTTTGGGTTGGTTGATGGGAATATGTAGAAACTTGTTGTATATATGTGAGAGTGAGAGAACGCTTCTTTTGGATAGGTTGATGGGAATATGTAGAAACTTGTTGTATATATGTAAGAGTGAGAGAACGCTTCTTTTGTGATTGGTTGATGGAAATATGTAGAAACGTGTTGTACATATGTAAGAGTAAGAGAACGCTTCTTTTGGATTGGTTGATGGGAATATGTAGAAACTTGTACATATATGTGTGAGAGTGAGAGAACGCTTCTTTTGGATTGGATGATTTCTACATATTTCCATCAACAAACCCAAAAGAAGCGTTCTCTCACTCTCACATATGTACAACAAGTTTCTACATATTTGCATCAACAAACCCAAATGAAAAGCGTTCTCTCACTCTCACATATGTACAACAAGTCCTTTGTGTTGGTTGATGGAAATATGTAGAAACTTGTTGTACATATGTGAGAGTGAGAGAACGCTTCTTTTGTGTTGGTTGATGGAAATATGTCGAAACTTGTAGTACATATGTGAGAGTGAGAGAACGCTTCTTTTGGATTGGATGATGGAAATATGTAGGAACTTGTTGTACATATGTGAGAGTAAGAGAACGCTTCTTTTGGATTGGTTGATGGAAATATGTAGAAACTTGTTGCATATGTGTGGGAGTGAGAGAACGCTTCTTTTTGGTTGGTTGATGGAAATATGTCGAAACTTGTTGTACATATGTGGGAGTGAGAGAACGCTTATTTTGGGTTGGTTGATGGGAATATGTTACAACAAGTTTCTCATATGTGAGAGTAAGTTTCTACATATTCCCATCATCCAATCCAAAAGAAGCGTTCTCTCACTCTCACATATGTACAACAAGTTTCTACATATTTCCATCGACCAACACAAAAGAAGCGTTCTCTTGTACATATGTGAGAG
>NW_013814917.1:0-533 GCF_000517525.1 Limulus polyphemus
TTATTGTTAAATCTTTTGTTGTCTTACTGACAGTACACATTATCGTTGAATATTGTGTCTTCTTATTGAACAGTACACATTATTGTTAAATCTTGTATTTTCTTACTGACAGTACACATTATCGTTGAATATTGTGTCTTCTTATTGACAGTACACAGTATTGTTAAATCTTATGTCTTCTTATTGACAGGACACATTATTGTTAAATCTTCTGTTTTCTTACTGACAGTACACATTATCGTTAAATCTTGGTGTCTTCTTATTGATAGTACACAGTATTGTTAAATCTCGTGTCTTCTTATTGACAGTACACAGTATCTTTAAATCTTGTGTCTTCTTATTGACAGTACACAGTATCGTTAAATCTTGTGTCTTCTTATTGACAGTACACAGTATCGTTAAATCTTGTGTCTTCTTATTGACAGTGCACAGTATTGTTAAATCTTGTGTCGTCTTAATGACAGGACACATTATTGTTAAATTTCGTGTTTCTTCCTGACAGTACGCAGTATCGTTAAATCTTGTGTCTTCTT
>NW_013814918.1:0-484 GCF_000517525.1 Limulus polyphemus
TCCTAAACCTAGCCCTGTATACTTCTGACTGTATTTTGGGTTCCGTATTTGAGTTCTAGAGCCGCTACCAGTGCTCTATAGTTGTGTCTGTCGTCTACTGACAACTGTCCAAGTATTTCCAGTGGTTGTCCCTTCAAGCTCGTTGCCAGATATATTACTTTCTGCTCCTCTGTCCATCCATTCATCTCTGCCAGTAGCTCAAATTGTGCTTTATATGCTTCCCACGGTGCTTTCCCATCATATTCCTGTGGCTTCCTTCTTACTGAATCACTCCTATTACTGACATTCATATCTGGGATGTGACTTCTAACAGGACTGAAGATGTCTGCTTTAGGGTTTAGATGCAGGCTCTGGAAGTGGCTTGCCATTGTCTGGGGCTGATTAAGTCGATGGTTAATGTATCCTCCTTGTGTAAAAGACAATAAATCGTCCTTTAATGTATCTAATTCGCTTTTAAATTTACTAATGTTTTCCATTTGTACTT
>NW_013814919.1:0-484 GCF_000517525.1 Limulus polyphemus
GTAACTAGAGTTACACCTAGGTGTTCGTGGAATTGTTGTACCAAGTAAGGCTAAAGATGAGTATGGTGGTTATAAATTCGGTAACTAGAGTTACACCTAGGTGTTCATGGAGTAGTTGTAACAAGTAAGGCTAAAGATGAGTATGGTGGTTATAAATTCAGTAACTATAGTTACACATAGGTGTACATGGAGTATTTGCACCAAGTAAGGCTAAAGACGAGTATGTTGGTTATAAATTCAGTAACTAGAGTTACACCTAGGTGTTCGTGGAGTAGTTTTACCAAGTAAGGCTAAAGTTGAGTATGGTGGTTATAAATTCTGTAACTAGAGTTACACCTAGGTGTTTATGGAGTAGTTGTACAAATTAAGGATAAAGATGAGTGTGGTATTTATAAATTCGGTAACTATAGTTACAAATATGTGTTTATGGAGTAGTTGTATCAAGTAAGGCTAAAGACGAGTATGTTGGTTATAAATTCAATAA
>NW_013814920.1:0-377 GCF_000517525.1 Limulus polyphemus
CGTTAACCAGAGTTAAACCTAGGTGTTCATGGAGTAATTGTACCAAGTAAGACTAAAGATGAGTATGGTGGTTATTACAGAATTTACTATAGTTACACCTAGGTGTGCATGTAGTAGTTGTGCCAAGTAAAGCTAAAAATGAGTATGGTGGTTATAAATTCGGTAACTAGTGATACACTTAGGTATTCGTGGAGTTAATGTGCCAAATAACGCTACAGATGAGTATGGGGGTTATTAATTCGGTATCTTGAGTTACACCTAGGTATTCATGGAGTAGTTGTACCAAGTAAGGCTAAAGATGAGTATGGTGATTATGAATTCGGAAACTAGAGTTACACCTAGGTATTTATGGAGTAGTTGTACCAGGTAAGGCTAAA
>NW_013814921.1:0-613 GCF_000517525.1 Limulus polyphemus
AACCAAGTTAGAGACTCGCTACTGAACTAAACGACCAAGCTAGAGACTCGCTTCTGAGCTAAACGACCAAGTTAGAGACTCGCTACTGAACTAAACGACCAAGCTAGAGACTCGCTTCTGAGCTAAACGACCAAGTTAGAGACTCGCTACTGAACTAAAAGACCAAGTCTCTAAACGACCAAGCTAGAGACTCGCTTCTGAACTAAACAACCAAGTTAGAGACTCGCTACTGAGCTAAACGACCAAGTCTCTAAACGACCAAGCTAGAGACTCGCTACTGAACTAAACAACCAAGTTAGAGACTCGCTGTTGAGCTAAACGACCAAGCTAGAGACTCGCTACTGAACTAAACAACCAAGTTAGAGACTCGCTGTTGAGCTAAACGACCAAGTTAGAGATACGCTACTGAACTAAACGACCAAGCTAGAGACTCGCTGTTGAGCTAAACGACCAAGCTAGAGACTCGCTACTGAACTAAACGACCGTTTAGTTCAGTAGCGAGTCTCTAACTTGACCAAGCTAGAGACTCGCTACTGAACTAAACGACCAAGTTAGAGACTCGCTACTGAACTAAACGACCGTTTAGTTCAGTAGCGAGTCTCTAGCTTGGACC
>NW_013814922.1:0-486 GCF_000517525.1 Limulus polyphemus
TTAGAAAATAGGTGGCGCCACACCAGTCACGTGACCTCGATGACGCAACACAAAAATATTACCCACAAATTAAGTTACGTTTAGTGTTTAAGTTGATATTTAGAATTAAAACCATATTTAAAATCACAGACACTCTACCCATTCCTATGCATTCGTGGGTTGTATATCAATACACTTGTGGTAGCTGTAAAGCTACTTATATTGATAAAACTACACGTCACCTACAAATACGTGCACACGATCACATGAGAATCTCAACTTGAAGCGGATAGAAACCAACTAATCCACGTAAGTCTTCTATCCGATTGCACAGTGAGAAAAACAACCGCCCCATATTTCTTGAAACCTTTAAAATTCTTGACTCCAGAACCACAGATTACGGACTATTTACTAATTAAAGAAAGCCTTTCCATTTTGAATGATCACCCAACACTAAATAATAATATTGTTACGTCTCCGTTTGTTAATTGATTTTCCGTAACTTCG
>NW_013814923.1:0-811 GCF_000517525.1 Limulus polyphemus
GGTGTAATGCTGTGATGATAACTCATTTTTAAACTAAAATTTCAATAAGGTCTTTTTCTCATGGATGGTAAACATTATTGAATGTCAAGTATGAGTGCATTGTTGTAGAACTGTCAGACAATTCCAGAAAAGGCCATAGGCCCAATAGCCTTCCGCAGGAATCAGCAGTTATACCTGCCCAGAGTGCGGCTATTTCTGCTAGTTTATCTAAATGCTAAGTTATAATACATGATTGTGCACTCAAAAACTTCTGAACAGAAGAGGAAAATGGCACTGAACTAAAAACATTAGGTAAATATATATATATATATACCACACACGTGGTTTCAGTTGTTTAGCTGTGCTATGCCCACCACTGGTATCGAAATCCGGTTTTTAGCGGTATGAGTACTTAGACCTGCTGCTGAGCCACTGGGAGGCAAGTATTTTAAACATATGTTAACCAAACAACTGTATAAACTGGAAGACACGTGTTTTAAACACCAGTTTATACAGTTGTTTGGTTAACATATGTTTAAAACACGTGCCTCCCAGTTTATACAGTTGTTTGGCTAACATGTTTAAAACACGTGCCTTCCAGTTTATACAGTTGTTTGGTTAACATAAAAAGGCACGTGTTTTAAACATGTTAACCAAACAACTGTATAAACTGGGATGCACGTGTTTTAAACATGTTAGCCAAACAACTGTATAAACTGGGATGCACGTGTTTTAAACATATGTTAACCACACAACTGTATAAAAGTAGGTGTACTAAGAATACGAAAAAGAAAACTTGCGCCAAGCTAAGCCTATATGTACTGTTTAGAAC
>NW_013814924.1:0-477 GCF_000517525.1 Limulus polyphemus
CCGTGTATGGTTATTTCATGCTGTATACAGTCTCTGTATGTTAATTCCGTATATGGTTATTTTCATGCTGTATACAGTCTCTGTATGTTAATTCCGTGTATGGTTATTTTCATGCTGTATATAGTCTCTGTATGTTAATTCCGTGTATGGTTATTTTCATGCTGTATACAGTCTCTGTATGTTAATTCCGTGTATGGTTATTTTCATGCTATATACAGTCTCTGTATGTTAGTTCCGTGTATGGTTATTTTCATGCTGTGTACAGTCTCTGTATGTTAATTCCGTGTATTTCAGATTTTTTCTTTGCTGAATACTTAGGAGAAGACAAAAAGTTACTGGGCTCTCTCTTTATGTTATATATTCTGTTTTATAAACTAAAAGTTACTGGGCTCTCTCTTTATGTTATATATTCTGTTTTATAAACTAAAAGTTACTGGGCTCTCTCTTTATGTTATACTATTCTGTTTATAAACTAAA
>NW_013814925.1:0-532 GCF_000517525.1 Limulus polyphemus
AACTTATGTATCAGCGTACAGTATTTTATCTGTATAAACGTATTTGGAACGTATTTATCAGCGTACAGTATTTTATCTGTATAAACGTATTTGGAACTTATTTATCAGCGTACAGTATTTTATTTGTATAAACGTATTTGGAACTTATTTATCAGCGTACAGTATTTTATCTGTATAAACGTATTTAGAACTTATGTATCAGCGTACAGTATTTTATCTGTATAAACGTATTTGGAACGTATTTATCAGCGTACAGTATTTTATCTGTATAAACGTATTTGGAACTTATTTATCAGCGTACAGTATTTTATCTGTATTTATAGAAAAGTTACTACGGCTAATTATCGCTGCCTCTAATTATGAATTACTGACCAGAGGGAAGACAGCCAGTCAGAAGCATCCTATTTCTCACGCTAGGGAACTGGCTGTCATTCTTAGGATATAGGATGGACGACTGTTTACCCTATACAGAAGATATAGAATGGACGACTGTTTACCCTATACAGAAGGATATAGGATGGACGACTGTTTA
>NW_013814926.1:0-504 GCF_000517525.1 Limulus polyphemus
CTATTGAGCTCTACCCCGGCAGTGGACAATGTCTGGCCCTGTGACTTGTTGATAGTCATCACAAAGCAGACGCTGACCGGGAACTGCAGCCACTTGAACTCAAACGGGTAGTTGCTTGGGATCAAGGGGATGCGCGGTATGAAGACTGACTCTCCAGCACCACAGCCAGTGAGGATGTCTGCCTCGATGATGTATCTTTGCAGACTACGAACCTGAAGCCGCGTTCCGTTGCACAACTTGGAAGCGTGCAAGTTGCGGAGGAGCATTATTGGAGCTCCGACCTTAAGCGTGAGCTCGTGGGCAGGTAATCCGGGTGCTGTTACTGAGTCGAGGAACTCTGCCAGGTAGTGAACGGCGTCGTCCTGGTTAAGAACTATGTTAACAGATTTATACGTTCGTTCCTCGCACAGACAGCTGGAGTGACGCAACAAATTTTTGCAGGAGTTGTTTTCTTTCCAACATAGAGATAATAAACATTGTTTTGAAAAATTTTACATTGTATTC
>NW_013814927.1:0-484 GCF_000517525.1 Limulus polyphemus
ATGTGTCTTCTTATTGACAGTACACAGTATTGTTAAATCTTGTGTCTTCTTATTGACAGTACACAGTATCGTTAACTCTTGTGTCTACTTATTGACAAAGGGCCCGGCATGGCCAGGTGGATAAAGCGCTCGACTCACAATCTGAGGGTCGCGGGTTCGAATCCGTATCCCACCAAACATGCTCGCCCTTTCAGCCGTGCGGGCGTTATAATGTGACGGTCAATCCCACTATTTCGTTGGTAAAAGAGTAGCCCAAGAGTTGGCGGTTAGTGGTGATGACTAGCTGCCTTCCCTCTAGTCTTACACTGCTAAATTAGGGACGGCTAGCGCAGATAGCCCTCGTGTAGCTTTGCGCGAAATTCCAAAACAAACAAACAAACAAACTTATTGACAGGACACATTATTGTTAAAACTTGTGTTTTCTTACTGACAGTACACAGTATCGTTAAAATCTTAGTGTCTTCTTATTGACAGTACATAGTAT
>NW_013814928.1:0-1003 GCF_000517525.1 Limulus polyphemus
GTACATTTGTGTGGTGATGGTTTATTTCACCAAGTGGCCTGAGGCATATGCAATAACAAATCAGGAAGCTACAACTGTAGATTCGGCTATTCGTGATTTCTTCTTCAGGTTTGGTATGCCATACGAACTGCATTCTGATCAAGGTCGTAACTTTGAATCAGCTGTGATCCATGAATGCTGCAAGTTGTTTGGCATACGAAAGACCAGGACAACGTCACTTCACCCATAGTCTGATGGAATGGTAGAAAAGTACAATTGGACACTGGGACAGGAATTGGCAAAGTTTTGTAATAGCCACCAAAATGACTGGGATGTTTTACTCCCTCTACTGTTGATGGCCTATAGAACAGCAGGGCATGAAACCACTGGATATACTCCAGCAAAGTTGATGTTCGGTCGGGAACTTCGGTTGCCAGTGCACTTGATAACAGGATGCCCACCTTACGAAGAGTTGCCTGAAAATGTGTCAGAGTTCGTGAAAGTGTGGGTCAGACTTTGTGAAAGTGTTATCAGAAACGATGGATGATATTCACCATCAAGTGCGTTCAAACTTGAAAATTTGTCTCCTGGTACAAAGCTGACTTCAGTAGATCTCTTATCATAACATAGTTTCATGGAATCAGCAGACGTTATATAACCACACGAGATTTCCCTTTGGTCTTACTGGGAAGAAGACAACTTAGTCATATGGGCCTTCCCATGGTTATAGTAGATCGTCTCTCAGACGTGACTTTCAGAATCAAATGTGGTCGGCGAGGTAAGCGAAAAGTGGTGCATGCCAACAGGCTTTAGCGTTATCATGGTCCAGGACATTTCAGTTTGGATGAAGTGAACAAAGTAACAAATGACGCTGCTGAAGAAGTGCCACCTGAAGAAGCCACCATTGAAAAAGAAACTCTACTCAGTTTTTGAGAAGGGAAACAGTGAAGCTCTTGATGAAGTTACTACCACTGATGCGACTGTTTCTGACGATAGGACATTTCCTGATGATGCAGATGAACCC
>NW_013814929.1:0-590 GCF_000517525.1 Limulus polyphemus
ATATATAATTTGTCCAACACAAAGATTGAACTGTCATTATGGGTTCTTTGTATATAGTAAATAATGTATTTAACATATATAATTTGTCCAACACAAAGAATGAACTGTCATCGTGGGTTCTTTGTATCAAATAAATAATTTATTTAACATATATAATTTGTCCAACACAAAGATTGAACTGTCGTAATGGGTTATTTGAATCTAGTAAATAATGTATTTAACATATATAATTTGTCCAACACAAAGATTGAACTGTCATCGTGGGTTCTTTGTATCAAATAAATAATTTACTTAACATATATAATTAATCCAACACAAAGATTGAACTGTCATCATGGGTTCTTTGTATCTAGTAAATAATGTATTTACCATATGAAATTTGTCCAACACAAAGATTGAACTGTAATCATGGGTTCTTTATATCTAGTAGATAATATATTTACCATATATAATTTGTCCAACACTAAGACTGAACTGTCATTGTGGGTTCTTTGTATCTAGTAAATAATGTATTTAACATATATAATTCATGGGTTCTTTATATCTAGTAAATAATGTATTTACCATATATAATTTGTCCAACAGTAAGA
>NW_013814930.1:0-484 GCF_000517525.1 Limulus polyphemus
TCTGTTCAACGGATTCTCCACAGATTGGGTTATCGTTGCAGAGCAGCTAGACGGAAGCCCTTATTAAGACCTGTCAACGTAGTCAGACGAAAGAAGTGGGCAAATGATATGATGACCAGGCCTTTGGAATTTTGAAAGACCGTATTGTTCTCAGACGAATCAAGATTCACTCAATTTTCGGACAGTGGGAGGATATGGGTATGGAGAATGCCTCACCTCAACAGATTGCAGCCAACTGTGAAGCATGGTGGTTTCAATGTGATGGTTTGGGGAGCTGTTTGGGTTGGTGGGAGATCGAGCTTAGTGAAGTGCGTTGGCAACATAACTTTTGCGAAATACGTCGAAATATTGGAGGAAGGACTCTTGCCACTTTATTCCTCGGGTTTCGTGGACAAGAACTCACGTTGTTTCTAGAAGATGGAGCACCGTGTCACACTGCTAGAAACACCCAAAACGTAGGCAGGAGAAAATAGGTATCCAGAAG
>NW_013814931.1:0-693 GCF_000517525.1 Limulus polyphemus
CCACAGTAGAGATATGTTATTGAGTAGGAAGTACTGTGTGTAATAATAAAAAGATACACTATACTTTGGTGTATATGAACCACAGTAGAGTTATGTTATTCAGTAGCAAGTACTGTGTGTAATATGAAGATATAAACTATACTTTGATGTATATGAACCCCAGTAGAGGTATGTTATTCAGTAGCAAGTTCTGTGTGTAATAATTAAGAGACACACTTTTCTTTGGTGTATATGAACCATAGTAGAGGTATGTTGTTCAGTAATGTTATTCAGTAGCAAGCACTGTGTGTATTAATGAAGAGACACACTATTCTTTGGATTATTTGAACCATAGTAGAGGTATGTTGTTCAGTAGCAAGTACTGTGTGTAATAATGAAGAGACACACTATACTTTGGTGTATATGAACCACAGTAGAGATATGTTATTGAGTAGCAAGTACTGTGTGTAATAATGAAGAGATACATTATACTTTGGTGTATATGAACCACAGTAGAAGTATGTTATTCAGTAGCAAGTACTGTGTGTAATAATATAGATATAAACTATACTTTGATGTACATGAACCACAGTAGAGGTATGTTATTCAGTAGCAAGTACTGTGTGTAATAATTAAGAGTCACACTTTACTTTGGTGTATATGAACCACAGTAGAAGTATGTTATTCAGTAGCATGTCCTGTGTGTAATTATGA
>NW_013814932.1:0-477 GCF_000517525.1 Limulus polyphemus
TGGGTTATCATAATTTGTATTTTAAGTATAATTTGGAGGGGGATAACTTTAACAGTGTCATGAAAGAAAGAAATCTTGGTGTAATAGTTGAACAGTCTCTCAAACTATCCAAGCAGTATGTTGCTGCTAGTGGTAGGGCAAATATGATTTTAGGTTGTATCTACAGAAATATTGAATACAAGTCTAAAGAGATTATAATTTCATTGTAAGGTCACTGGTTAGGCCACATTTGGAATATTATGTTCAGTCTTGGGCTCCTTACCTTAGGAAAGACATTGAATTGTTGAGAAGAGTTCAGAGGTGGGTTACTAAAATGGTGCCTGGGATTGAGGGGTTGTCATGTAACAAGAGGTTGAGATCTCTCAAATTGTTTTCTCTTGAAAAACTAAAAGTTAGAAGGGATCGATTGAGGTGTTTAAGATTGTAAAGGAAATTAATATTGTTGATACATCATCTTTTTCATACTTAACGGCGAGA
>NW_013814933.1:0-494 GCF_000517525.1 Limulus polyphemus
GTTCCGACTATACAACCTGCTACTGATAATAATTGTTTTTGTTCCGACTATACAACTTGCCCTTGATAACATTTGTTTTTATTCCGACTATAAAACTTGCCCTTGATAACATTTGTTTTTGTTCCGACTATACAACTTGTCTTTGATAACATTGGTTCTTTTCCAACTATGTAACTTGCCCTTAATAATATTTGTTTTTATCCCGACTATACAACTTGCCCTTGATCACATTTGTTTTTGTTTTGACAATACCACCTTTCCTTGATAACGTTAGTTTTTATTTTACTATGCAAATTGCCTTGATAACATTTATTTCTGTTTTGACAATATCACCTTTCTTTGATAACGTTAGTTTTATTTTACTATGCAACCTGTTCTTGATAATATTTGTTTTTGTTCCGACAATACAATTTCCCTTGATAACATTTATTTCTGTTTTGACAATATAACCTTTCCTTGATAAAGTTTGCTTTTATTTTACTCTGCAACCTGTT
>NW_013814934.1:0-594 GCF_000517525.1 Limulus polyphemus
GGTTTGGTGACTGTAGAGATAATATGAATGATTTAGAATTGACTGGTTAGGTGACTGTAGAGGTAGTATGAATGATTTAGATTTGACTGGTTTGGTGACTGTAGAGATAGTATGAATGATTTAGATTTGACTGGTTTGGTGACTGTAGAGGTAGTATGAATGATTTAGAATTGACTGGTTTGGTGACTGTAGAGGTAGTATGAATGATTTAGATTTGACTGGTTTGGTGACTGTAGAGGTAGTATGAATGATTTAGATTTGACTGGTTTGGTGACTGTAGAGGTAATATGAATGATTTAGAATTGACTGGTTTGGTGACTTTAGAGATAGTATGAATGATTTAGAATTAACTGGTTTGGTGACTGTAGAGATAATATGAATGATTTAGAATTGACTGGTTTGGTGACTTTAGAGATAGTATGAATGATTTAGAATTGACTGGTTTGGTGACTGTAGAGGTAATATGAATGATTTAGAATTGACTGGTTTGGTGACTGTAGAGATAATATGAATGATTTAGATTTGAATGGTTTGGTGACTGTAGAGATAATATGAATGATTTAGAATTGACTGGTTTGGTGACTGTAGAGATAA
>NW_013814935.1:0-827 GCF_000517525.1 Limulus polyphemus
CTATATACATATAATAGTACTGTCTGTTGTATGTATCTATATAGATATTATAGTAGTGTCTGTTGTATGTATTTATATATATATATATAGTAGTGTCTGTTGTATGTATCTATGTACATACAATAGTAGTGTCTGTTGTATGTTATCTATATAAATATAATAGTAGTGTCTGTTGTATGTTATCTATATAAATATAATAGTAGTGTCTATTGTATGTATCTATATAGATATAATAGTAATGTCTGTTCTATGTATCTATATAGATATAATAGTAATGTCTGTTGTATGTTATCTATATAAATATAATAACACTGACTGTGGTATGTTATCTATATACATATAATAGTCGTATATGTTGTATGTTATGTATATAAATATAATAGTAGTGTCTGTTGTATGTATCTATATTGATATAATAGTAATATCTGTTGTATGTATCTTTCTAGATATAATAGTAATGTCTGTTGCATGTTATCTATATAGATATAATAGTAGTGCCTGTTGTATGTATTTATATATACATATAATAGTACTGTCTGTTGTATGTATCTATATAGATATTATAGTAATGTCTGTTGTATGTTATGTATATAAATATAATAGTAGTGTCAGTTGTATGTTATCTACATAAATATAAAGTAGTGTCTGTTGTATGTTATCTATATCAATATAATAACACTGTCTGATGTATGTTATCTATATAAATATAATAATACTATCTGCTTTATGTTACCTATATACATATAATAGTACTATCTGTTGTATGTTATCTATATATATATTATAGTAATGTCTGCTGTACGTTATCGGTATAGATATAATAGTAG
>NW_013814936.1:0-758 GCF_000517525.1 Limulus polyphemus
ATATTGATTTGAACATGCAACAATATATATTTCTCGGCTAATAATACTTCTAACAATATCGCCAAAACGAAAAAGAAAAAAAATTCAATTTGTAAACGAAAGATTTTTTTCCACATTCCTATTAGTTTGTTCATTTCTTATTTTTATCACAAATAATTACACCTATTAGTTTTTTGCTTCGCTAACTTTCTTCGTGTAAAGAATAATATAGTTTTAACAGATTGAACCATTACATAACTAAGTTAAAAAATACATTTCAGTATCATCCTTCAGAACAACAAAAAACATGCAACTGAAAACAGAGAGATCTTGAAAAGTAGTGGATAGCAATGAGTGTATAAAAGTAACCCCATTTCTGTCTCCTGGATTAGTTGTATAACATATGTGTTAACGACATACCATCCCCCTCTTTTTTTCATTTTCATAAAACTTATCCTGGTGTAAGCACTTTAACGCGGCCATCGGTAGAACCAGTGCCAGAATCCATATTACATGCGTTACCGTACTCGAAAAGGGGTTCTAATGAAAGCTTTATAAATTGCAATAATGGTTTTGGTGGAGCAACTATTGTTAATGTTGATGTAGTTAAAACAGCAGAATACAGATTCTTCAGAATAAAGCAATCAGAATAGCTCATAGACTTCCAAATTTCACTCCAACGGAATATCTCTATCCACTGGGCGAACTACCTTTCTTAAAAAACGCTTTATTAAACTCGCTACTCGTTATTACATATGTACATCAAACAGGGAACACAC
>NW_013814937.1:0-626 GCF_000517525.1 Limulus polyphemus
GGCTAGAATTTTACATGTAAATACGCAAGTATGCAACGAACGTTCATATAAAATTTGGAGATGATCCGTCCAAATGGAACAACGTACTGGTACAAAACGCAAAACCTTCCATATCTCCTTTGAAACAAACAGTAGGAAAGTAAAACTCTGCATATTACTACGTAACGTTAAAGTGTACCTACATACCAAATTTGGTGAAGAATCATCAAATTAGGACCCTCTGGTAACAAGAAATCGAAAAACAATCAGTAACAACAAGCTTCACTGCAGTACACATACGATTTCATAAAAAACAATAAAAGAGTAACATAACACGACCACAAAAGTCGCAAAAATGATAATAGAAGGCTAGAATTTTGCATGTAAATACGCAAGTATGCAATGAACGTCCATATAATATTTGGAGATGATCCGTCCAAATGGAACGACGTACTAGTACAAAACGCAAAACCTTCCATATCTCCTTTAAAACAAACAGTAGGAAGGTAAAATCTGCCGTAGTAATATATTAACGTTGTACACTCCTACATACCAAATTTAGGTGAAGAATCATCAATTTAGGACCCTCTGGTAACAAGAAATCGAGAAACAATCAGTAACAAAAGCCAGTAAGAAAAAGCTTCACT
>NW_013814938.1:0-484 GCF_000517525.1 Limulus polyphemus
AACAGGTGACTCTTGTACTCTTCTTCTAGCTATTTTTTCCTTATCTCGATCTTGTTTTGCAGCAGTTTCAACAGGTAACTCTTGTACTCTTCTTCTAGCTATTCTTTCCTTATCTCGATCTTGTTTTGCAGCAATTTCATCAGTTGTCTCTTGTACTCTTCTTCTAGCTATTTTTTCCTTATCTCGATTTTGTTTTGTCAGCAGTTTCATAAGCTGTCTCTTGTACTCTTCTTCGAGCTATTCTTTCCTTATCTCGATCTTGTTTTGCAGCAGTTTCAACAGGTGACTCTTGTACTCTTCTTCTAGCTATTCTTTCCTTATCTCGATCTTGTTTTGGAGCAATTTCATCAGCTGTCTCTTGTACTCTTCTTCTAGCTATTCTTTCCTTATCTCGATCTTGTTTTGCAGCAGTTTCATCAGCTGTATCTTATGCTCTTCTTATAGCTATTCTTTCCTTATCTCGATCTTGTTTTGCAGCAGTTTC
>NW_013814939.1:0-482 GCF_000517525.1 Limulus polyphemus
GACATGGAGTGTGACACCTGATAGCTAGGGTTCCATTGGGAGACTACATTTCATCTCTTCTGAGAGGAAGAGACAACAAGCCCCATGTGTCACAGGGATGGGGGAATAAGAACATGTCTATTTAAGAACTTGCACACAAGAAGTGGAAGAGCCAGTATGTATAGTGTGGCGGGACATGTTCAAAAACCAGTATGTATAGTGTGGTTGGACACGTTCAAACACCAGTATATATACTGTGGTTGGACACGTTCAAACACCAGTATATATACTGTGGTTGGACACGTTCAAAAGCCAATATGTATATTGTGTTTGGACACGTCCAAAAGCCAATATGTATACTGTGGTTGGACACGTCCAAAAGCTAATATGTATATTGTGTTTGGACACGTCCAAAAGCCAATATGTATACTGTTGTTGGACACGTCCAAAAGCTAATATGTATACTGTGGTTGGACACATCCAAAAGCCAATATGTATATTGT
>NW_013814940.1:0-1039 GCF_000517525.1 Limulus polyphemus
ATTTTGTTTTACAACTGAGTCATGTAGTTCCAGTATAAATTAAGAGCTAATATAATAGTAGTATGTAGTTTATGGATCCATAATCAAACCAGTAGCCAATTTTTCAAGGTTTGAGGAGGTCACACTGCTCAGATACCTTCACTAGCTTTAACTGAGGTGAAGAGCCCATAGAGACCTGTATACCCCTGAAGTAAGTCCTTGACCTTAGAAAGAGACTTTTGTGACTCTGTGCAGTCATTTCATATATCATACTCTGACAGAAAATACTAATTATCATGAAATATGCTCTTACGTTGTAGACACCAACAAATATTTAAGATATTTAATAAGATATTAATAAATATTAAGTCTTACATAGTATTTTGTATTAAATATACATTTTTATATGAGAAATCAATGGCATATAAATATTTCATATCATAATATTTTAGTAATTATTACCAATAATTTAACTAAGTGCTATATATTACTTATTCAACCAATATACATGTCATTTTTATAAGTTGTCTCTTCATTCTATGTATTTTGTTTTTAACAGAGTAAAGAGCAATGCATCTAATATAACACTGTGTGTTTGATACTCACTGGGACAACAGTCGGGATCTCAACTGTCAAAAAATTCTCTTCCATTTTAAATGGCTTTAATGCGGAAGCTCTAAATCTCTGTAATATAACCTTCACTTTCTGTTATCGGAATGTGATGGCTCACCTTGCCCAATAACATTATCTAAGATCTACAAAATAATGATTATAAATGTATTGTAATGTGTATTGTCACAATGTCACACCTTTTAGTTAAATAATTCATAAAATACTTGTAAATGAATAGCCTACAAACACTAAATACACAGCACTCAACAGTGTTAACCATAAACATGAACACCAGCAACACAGAGGAACAGTGTTTTGATCAGAAATTTAAAAAACAATTAGTGTGAGTAAATGAGTAAAAAAGTTACTGGAATCATGTACCGCATGGACAGGAACTCCTTGTGCAAAGACTATATGAAAAACATGTATCTTAGACTTATAAAATATA
>NW_013814941.1:0-614 GCF_000517525.1 Limulus polyphemus
AAGGCAAGTTTTCCGTTTTCAAATCTCCGCGTGAGTTTAATCGGGCATTGGTCAGGTAGGTTATTCGGTGCCTGATCGGTGAAAGTGGTTTTTCACGGGGTATCCCACTCTCCTTACGGTTAAGTCTCTAGCTTGGATTTTTAGATTCCGTCACTCTGAAAAACCATAAATCCGTTAATGGCCGTTGAGTTTAGGTAAAACGATCTCATGTATGACTTGCATAGCCACTCCCTTCTATCACGAGCGCAATGAAGAGAAGCAATCACTTCTGAGCGCCATCATCTCATCTCATCTTGGAGGCCTGAAAGAGAATCAGTGGCGCTCAAAAACTACTGTTTCTCTTCGTCCCGCTCGCAAAAATAAGATTTATTGGTGAAGTGAATCTGGTCAATGTTTAAGCTAGCAGTTGAGACGCTAAATGACTTTATTAGAGTTTACTAACAGGGTGGGATGGTTGTTAGCACCTTGTAGTCTGAGCGTCCTCAGTTACTTCCCATGGTTCCCCTGAGTATTGTGGGATACCCCGTGAAAAACCACTTTCACCGATCAGGCACCGAATAACCTACTTGACCAGTGCCTGATTAAACTCACGCGGTATTGAGGCGGCATGATCA
>NW_013814942.1:0-482 GCF_000517525.1 Limulus polyphemus
TTTTACCCGGAAAGTCACGTCTGACAGACGATCCACTATGTCATATGGGCCTTCCCATGGAGAAGACAACTTTGGAGAAGACTTCCCTTTGGTCTTCCCGGGGTTATACAACCATACCTTGTCTCCTGGTACAAAGCTGACTTCAGTAGATCTCTTATCATAAGTTAACTTCATCGAATCAGCAGATGTTTTCAAGTTTGAACGCACTTGATGGTGAATATCATCCATCCTTTCCGATAACACTTTCACAAACTCTGACACATTCTCAGGGAACTCTTCATAAGGTGGGTGTTTCTTATGCTTGGGTCCCCTTTTTGCACTACATGTACTGCATGTCCTGCACCATTCTTCCACATCTCGCTTTATACCTATCCAGTAAAATCTTTGGCGTAGGTGACTCAATGTCTTCTTAATTCCGAGATGTTCTCCTGTTAAATTATCATGGGATTGACGTAGCACAAGCTAAAAGTTTCTATTTGAAA
>NW_013814943.1:0-483 GCF_000517525.1 Limulus polyphemus
ATAAAATGAAAATTTTGTCTATCTTTAATTTTTTTTAATAATCACGTATTCTCCTTATGGTTTCAAGTAATATACAAGACCTGAAAATAATATTTATAAGTAAACATAAACAATAAACAAGTATTTTTATTATTAACTAGGATTTCATGTTTTTATATCTACATAGAAAAAAATTTTAATTTTGTTTCATAAATGTTTTTGTATTTGAAGTTTATGTTCATGTTTCATTGCAGCCGTACTTTTGTTTATTGTGCTAAATAAATTGTGAGGCTAGTAGCGTAAACTTTGTACATTTCCCCTTAAATTATCATGCCTGTTGGTGGTCTCTCTCATTCAATCTAGCACAGGTGCATTTGAACATTACTGTAGATGTGATAGTAAGAAACTTTTTCCATACTTGAATATCATTTCTTTGAACTTTCAAACAAGCTTATTTCAACATATGTCCTTGTATGTTGTTTCACTATACAGACAAAACTAATT
>NW_013814944.1:0-481 GCF_000517525.1 Limulus polyphemus
GGAATTGATACTGATGCTCTGAAGACACTTGTTGAAGTCTAACCCAAGGCAACGCACCCCTGAAATGGCCCTGAAATTGCATGTCTCTCATGAAACAATACGTAAACATTTAAGGAATATGGGAGAACTCTATAAAGAAGGTGTTTGGGTGTCTCACGAACTCTCCGATGATCATCGTTTCCATCGTGTGAACGTTGCTTTGTCTCTTCTGGCGCGTAATGCGCGTGAACCATTTTTGGACAGAATTGTTACTGGTGATGAAAAATGGATTATCTATGCAAATATTAAATGCCAAAAACAATGGCTCAGTCCCAGACAAAACCCACTTCCGACCCCAAAACCTGGATTCCATCCACAGAAAGTGATGCTTTGCATTTGATAGGACATCAAAGGAGTAATTCATTTCGAATTCCTCAATCCACAGTGAATTGTCAATGCAGAGATCTATAGTCAGCAACTGGAACGTTTAAATCAAGCCCTT
>NW_013814945.1:0-482 GCF_000517525.1 Limulus polyphemus
ATATATATATATATATATATATATATATATAGTTTTTATTATTCCAAGTGCATAGTGGTTTCATGTAAAATTAAAATTACTTTCTTCATTTCCAAAATCCCAAGTTTTAATTGTGTAATCACTAAAACCTTCTAAATAAATTTCAAACGTTTGTTTGTTTGTTTTTCCAGTAAAAGTTGATGTTTTATCTGTTATATTCTCTACCCAAAGTCTATACCCTTTAATCCATGTCTAACTATTAATTGTGCCATTATAAGTTGTAAATCACTTGTTGAACTTGTAGCTAACAAATTACATTACATACGAGCTGTTTGTGAGTGTGCATCATGAAAAATTATAACCTTAAATAACCTAAAAGTTTCCTATTTTTACATTTTAGTTACTTTTATAATAATAACTAAAGAATACACATGAAAAACAAGAAATAAAGTATTTAACTGGGCCTTCTTTTTTGCTGATAACTGTTGATGTAACTTAACCCT
>NW_013814946.1:0-483 GCF_000517525.1 Limulus polyphemus
CCTTACGTCTTGCGTATACGTAGTATTAGGAAACTTAAGTCAGGTCAACATTTCATATGTTATTCGAAAGCATAAGATACTAAACTAAAGTCAGGTCAACAGTTCATGTGTTATTCGAACGTATAAGATACTAAACTTAAGTCAGGTCAACATTTCATGTGTTATTAGAACGTGTAAGATACTATATCAAGCAGCGATAGCGTAAGAAGTTTGATTAAATATCACTCTGTGATGCTTTAGAAATATTGAACAGCTCTAGTGATGTGAGAACAATTTGTATTACAAGCTCTAATGATCAGAGAACACGTTGTTTATAAGATCTAGTGATGTAAAACCACTTTGTATTATAAGCCCTAGTGATCTGAGAACAGTTTGTATTAAAAGATCTAGTGATCTGAGAACAGTTTGGATTATAAGCTCTAGTGATCTGAAAACAATTTGTATTACAAGCTCTAATGATCAGAGAACACGTTGTTTTATAAG
>NW_013814947.1:0-483 GCF_000517525.1 Limulus polyphemus
AAGAGTTCCCTTTCCGTGCATACGGACTATTAATGGTCCTTAATTTTATTATTCTTACCGTGAAAACTGCATAAAACTAAGAACAAGCCTTCTATATTTTATATAGATTTGGTCTTAAAGAATCTAAAAACTGAACTTAGTATTTCTTTCATTTTCTATATTGTGATATGTCCAAAATTTAATACGTTCTTTCGTCTGGAAAGTACATTTTTTAGTTTAATTGGTTTTCATTAATATATTTTTAAATCTTCCCAGTTTCTCTTTGGAATCCTTGTTCCTATTCTCAACTATTCTGACCAATAACTATCCTACTGATAGTTTGCGTTCTCACACGAAATCCTTACATAAAGAAAGTTATAGTTGCAACCTGTGTACACGAAGCTTTTGCCGAAGAGCTCTACTGAGACGACACATGAGTGTCCACAACGGTCTAAAGGATTTTCATGTGAACTTTGTATTTACGCTACCAGTCAACAAAGCAAC
>NW_013814948.1:0-484 GCF_000517525.1 Limulus polyphemus
AGTATTGGTTATAATATTTAATAAATCTATTTTTATTATTTTTAATATTTTATTACTGTAATAGCTGGAGTACCCGTTCCCTGCACGGAAACTATGCAAATTCACGATGAATGAAAGGTTGCCTCAGGATATAAAAAGTTGCTTTCATTATGTGTAATTGTAAAAAACGCAAAAAAGTCCAAAAGTCCATAAAAAACGACAAATCACAAAATGTGAAACCGCAACTTTGTATGTATCTCCCCATAGATTCAATAAATCTTCATGCCAAATTTGGTGAAGGTCCATCTACAGGGAGCGAAGTAGTGGTAAAAAAACGTAAAAACGCCCCCAAAAACCGCAAAACCCAAAATGCAAAACTGAAAATTTGTATGTACCCCCACATGGACCTAATGAACCTCCATACTAACAATAGTGAAGATCCATCCACACCCTGCGAAGTAGTTATATGGACATACAAATGACAGTACTATTATATGTATATATA
>NW_013814949.1:0-482 GCF_000517525.1 Limulus polyphemus
CTTGCCATTGTCTGGGCTGATTAAGTCGATGGTCAATGTATCCTCCTTGTGTAACACACAACAAATCGTTCTTTAACGTATCTAATTCGCTTTTAAATTTACTGATGTTTTCCTTTTGTACCTCTTGGCATTGTTGTTGATTTTCCTGTAGTTGCTGTTGACTTTCTTGTAGTTGCTGCTGACTTTCCTGCAACTGTTGGAGACTTTCTTCCTGTTTTCTTTCTTGTTCCAGTTGCCACTGCTGTAATCTCTCATTTTGTTTATTTTCTTTTTCCTCCAACAACTGTTGTAATCTCTCTTCTTGTTTATTTCTTTCTCCTCGAACCACTGCTGTAGTCTTTCTTGTTTACTTTGCTGTTCGAGCTGCCATTGCTGTAGGTTTCTTGTAACTGCTGTTGTCTTTCTTCTTGTTTCTTTTCTTTTCCTCCAACAACTGCTGTAATCTCTCTTCTTGTTTCTTTTCTCGTTCTTCTTGTTTATTT
>NW_013814950.1:0-484 GCF_000517525.1 Limulus polyphemus
CAACAAGTTAACTTCCATCGACGTTCTCTATCAGGCCAGGTTATTATTCAACAACAAGTAAACTTTCATCGACGTTCTATATCAGTACTGATTATTATTCGATAATATTTTTACTTCCATCTACGTTATTTATCGGTCTAGGTTCATATTCAACAACAAATAATCTTCCATCGACGTTCTCTATCAGTCCAGGTTACTATTCAACAACAAGTAAACTTCCATCGACGTTCTCTATCAGGCCAGGTTATTATTCAACAACAAGTAAACTTTCATCGACATTCTCTATCAGTACAGGTTCATATTCAACAACAAATAAACTTCCATCGACCTCCTCAATCAGTCCAGGTTCATATTCAACAACAAATAAACTTCCATCACCGTTCTCTATAAGTGCAGGTTATTATTCAACAACAAGTTAACTTCCATCGACGTTCTCTATCAGGCCAGGTTATTATTCAACAACAAGTAAACTTTCATCGACGTT
>NW_013814951.1:0-487 GCF_000517525.1 Limulus polyphemus
CCAAGCATCCATATGGGTATTAAATAATATGTTTTTAAAGTGGGTCATGAGGAGCAAGCAAGCCATAGTCTTTAGGTTTCTATGTGGGTATTAAATTATATATTCTTTAGTAGGTTCATGAGTAAACTATCAGGGATGGGACGGATAATGGAGATCAGTAATCAAATACAAATATTAGTACTTCATATTTTTATGAATATGAAAACAAATACAGGAAAAAAATGCTAATTATTTGAATAAAAATACAAAGAAATCTATTCATGGATACTTCATCAGGTAATATGCAATAATGATAAAACAGCAGATGATAAGACTTCAATACTTTTATTTTATGAAACAAATTTTTTAGAATCTGAAACAGAATTTTAACAAATAAGATTATGATACTTTTATTTTTCAAAAACAATTTTTTTTAAAGGAGGCAGATTTTATAACTGTCCATTGTTCGTTATGAACATCTGTCTCTCAAATATCTTGTCAGTGAGGT
>NW_013814952.1:0-481 GCF_000517525.1 Limulus polyphemus
ATGTAAAGCACCTACCACTTTTAAATGAATTTTAGATGGATTGAAAATGTTGATCTAGCATTTCACCTTCGGACACTTGCTTTAGTGAGGCTTTATTGTTAGCTTATCCTAGACAAGACTATCCATTCACCCTTGATACTGATGCCAATAATAGTACAGTCCGAGTGATATTATTGCAAGTGGTAGAGCGCCCATCACTAACTCTCGGGATTTCAAACTGATGGACTAGAGGGAAGGCAACTAGTCTAGAGCGCCCATCACTAACTCTCGGGATTTCAAACTGATGGACTAGAAGGAAGGCAACTAGTCTAGAGCGCCCATCACTAACTCTCGGGATTTCAAACTGGATGGACTAGAAGGAAGACGAACTAGTCTAGAGCGCCCATCACTAACTCTCGGGATTTCAAACTGATGGACTAGAAGGAAGGCAACTAGTCTAGAGCGCCCATCCTTAACTCTCGGGATTTCAAACTGATGGACT
>NW_013814953.1:0-482 GCF_000517525.1 Limulus polyphemus
AAAGAGTAGCCGTCGACATTGCTGGTCCTCTGCCTCAAACTCGTGCTGAAAACAAGTACATTTGTGTGGTAATGGATTATTTCACCAAGTGGCCTGAGGCATATGCAATACCAAATCAGGAAGCTACGACTGTAGCTTCGGCTATTAGTGACTTCTGCAGATTTGGTATGCCATATGAACTGCATTCAGATCAAGGCCGTAACTTTGAATCAGCTGTGTTCCAAGAATGCTGCAAGTTGTTTGGCATCCGAAAGACCAGGACAACGCCACTTCACTATTGATGGCCTATAGGACAGCAGAGCATGAAACCACTGGATACACTCCAGCAAAGTTGATGTTTGGTCGGGAACTTCGGTTGCCAGTGGATCTGTTAACAGGACGTCCATCTTATGAAAAGTTGCCTGAGAATGTGTCAGAGTTTGTGAAAGTGTTATCGGAAAGGATGGATGATATCCACCATCAAGTGCGTTCAAACTTGAAAA
>NW_013814954.1:0-483 GCF_000517525.1 Limulus polyphemus
AAAATCATTAATTTCCTTTTTTCTTCAAGTGCATACTTATAATATATTCTATTTAGTCCCAAGGTCCTAAAGTAAGTAAAACATGAACTCAGAGAACCATAGAAGCTTTAACTCTGCAGCAAAGTTGCCATCTTTAAACCCCTCCTGTGCATGTTACTAAGTTACATTCAGAATTTAATTAAACCACTTTATTATAAATTTATTTTAATGAAATTATTATGAAGTACATTATAATTTAAAGTTTTATATTATCTGAATATTATTCCTTTATTTTAAAAAGATACATCTAAAAGAGCAATTAAAAGTGCAGTTTTGTGTCATGTGATATGCTCACAGTTACAATTCTCATCTTTTAACTCTTTCAGCACATAACCATTTTGTGCTTGTTATAGTTTTCATGCTATAACTTTTATATTAGTGAGCAAGTGTTAACAAAATTTGGCAAATTATCAGTAAACATTACAATGCTTTCATACGCAAAAT
>NW_013814955.1:0-481 GCF_000517525.1 Limulus polyphemus
TCATTGCCCGCCTTCCTCCCAATCTGAAAACCAATAATCCATTTTTTGATCCAATTACCGGCTATCCTGAATTTTAGTTGCTCCGGCAACAGCTTTATTTCAAAGCTGTTCTAAGATATCTTACGGCTCTCTTTTAAACGTTGCGGCATCTACAGGTTGGGACCACTGCATTAAATAAATAGAATGATGCAAAATAACACAGAAAAACATTATTTTTGACAAAAGTATTCTTTATATGGACGTCTCCTAATATAAATTCCATCATTAATACAATTATACAAAATAACAATAAATTCTGTATATTTAGGTTATTTATAATAAACCATAGTGCTAATAGAAGTTTACGAAATACGAGGTAAAAAAAAAGTCGCAATTCAATACAAAAGTCCGACAATACTAAATTGTCACGCAAAAACAGGTTTCAAAATTATTGTATAATATTTTTTTAGTCCACGAATCAGCGGCTCATAGAACAGCTCTG
>NW_013814956.1:0-483 GCF_000517525.1 Limulus polyphemus
GTTCTAAGTGCCTTATCCTCTCTAACAATGTTTGTACTAGTATGTTTGTTCTAAGTGTCTTATCCTCTCTAACAATGTTTCTACTAGTATGTTGTTCTATGTGCCTTATCCTCTGTAACAATGTTTCTACTAGTATGTTTGTTCTAAGTGTCTTATCCTCTCTAACAATGTTTGTAATAGTATGTTTGTTCTAAGTGCCTTATCGTCTCTAACAATGTTTGTACTAGTATGTTGTTCTATGTGCCTTATCCTCATAACAATGTTTCTACTAGTATGTTTGTTCTAAGTGCCTTATCCTCTCTAACAATGTTTGTAATAGTATGTTTGTTCTAAGTGCCTTATCCTCTCTAACAATGTTTCTACTAGTATGTTTGTTCTAAGTGTCTTATCCTCTCTAACAATGTTTCTACTAGTATGTTGTTCTATGTGCCTTATCCTCTGTAACAATGTTTCTACTAGTATGTTTGTTCTAAGTGCCTTATC
>NW_013814957.1:0-482 GCF_000517525.1 Limulus polyphemus
CACCACGGAAGTACTGACGTCATTATCATCTACATTTCAAACAACCTAAGAAGAGAGGATGGTCACAGTCCAAAGTGTTTGATATTCAAGGCCACTGACTGTCTTGATTAAGAAAATATACAAAATTAGAAAAACCATAGGGTTAGAATGACCAAGTCTATTTTGTAATAACTGGCTAGTTAGTCCAAGGACCATAAATTATAAACCAAGTGATTCAAGTTTTTGGTAACATGAATTATACAATTCCGTGTTTGTCATATATTATCATACATACAAAACATCAGTTACTATAATCATTATACAGAGTTAATAATAAACTCTACATAAGATTAACATCCATTTTTGCAGATTACTAAATATATTCAATTAGACGGTAATTATAATACACAATATATTTAATAATGAATTCTACATAAGATTAATATACATTTTTGCAGATTACTAAATATATTCAATTAGACGGTAATTATAATACACAATAT
>NW_013814958.1:0-483 GCF_000517525.1 Limulus polyphemus
GTAAGTAGGAGTAGTTATTGATGTTTTACTATATCTAACCTGTAACTGTAAGTAGGAGTAGTTATTGATGTTTTACTATATCTCTCCTGTAACTGTAAGTAGGAGTAGTTATTGATGTTTCACTATATCTCTCCTGTAACTGTAAGTAGGAGAAGTTATTGATGTTTTACTATTTCTAACCTGTAACTGTAAGTAGGAGTAGCTATTGATGGTTCACTATATCTAACCAGTAACTGTAAATAGGAGTAGCTATTGATGTTTCACTATATCTCTCCTGTAACTGTAAGTAGGAGTAGTTATTGATGTTTTACTATATCTAACCTGTAACTGTAAGTAGGAGTAGCTATTGATGTTTCACTATATCTCTCCTGTAACTGTAAGTAGGAGTAGTTATTGATGTTTTACTATATCTCTCCTGTAACTGTAAGTAGGGGTCGCTATTGATGGTTCACTATATCTCCCCTGTAACTGTAAGTATGAGTA
>NW_013814959.1:0-483 GCF_000517525.1 Limulus polyphemus
ATGTTTATAAAAATGGCAATTCTCTCTTAGAATCATAAGTAATGAGCAAAGGTTCCTATTTCTACTTTCATCACTGAAATTTACATTGAGTAAACATGTTTATTATCTGTAAAATAACATAGACGAAAACAGTGTTTAACAAGTATTTTTTCTTTTAGTAAATGTGAAAATTGGTGGATTAAAGGAATGACAACACTGTATGATAATGTAATATTAAAGCTCAACCTTCAGTATCTTTAAATATTCACGAAAATGTTTGATCACCCATGATTAAAGCTTGATGATTACTACAGCATACTTTATGAAGCTTTTTTCTTTTTATTATAATAATTATAATTATCGTTTGCCTACATTTGCTATTTTAAAGAGAATGTTCTTCATGCCATTTTTGAGCTTTATTTAAGTTAGTTGTATTTTCTAATTGTTTGAAAAAATTCTTTCTAAATTTTCTGATTATATATATATATATATATTTGTAGGTCA
>NW_013814960.1:0-484 GCF_000517525.1 Limulus polyphemus
ATAGACTAAAAGGAAAGAAGTTAGTTAACAGCATCCACTTTCATAGTTCCGACCCTCTAAACACTAGGTTACGCCCAACCAAATACAATTTATGTGAATTCAATTTTTTCACGACATAAAACTAGGAGCAACTAGGTATGCAATGTTAAAAAAACGTAAAAAAAAGAACTATTACAGTAAATATAAATAAAATTTACGAGATACGAATAATCTAACATTAAAGCGAAATGCTCTAAGTAACAAGATATATAACCTATCTCATAAAATACATACAGCGACAATTACAGTTTAATTACATTTATGGGAAGTTGTAAAATGTAACCCAACATTCTGCAAATGCATTGAATATTTCGACAGTTTTAAGAATCTGAATTGTTGTATGGATTTGTGGCTTAAATCATATAAAACATGTAAGTTACAAACTGAAAAATATTTTTGTTATTATTATTAAACCATGGAAAATAAGTTTCCCGTATCATAAATA
>NW_013814961.1:0-480 GCF_000517525.1 Limulus polyphemus
ATCAAACTACAGCTTAGCAGATTTGATGGCAGCAATACAAAAACAAGAAAAGAAACAAGAAGAACGAGAAGAGCAATTACAACAGTTGTTAGAAGAAAAAGAAAAGAAACAAGAAGAACGAGAAGAGAAATTACAACAGTTGTTAGAGGAAAACGAAAAGAAACAAGAAGAAAGAGAAGAGCAATTACAACAGTTGTTAGAAGAAAACGAAAAGAAACAAGAAGAACGAGAAATTAAACAAGAAAAGAAACAAGAAGAACGACAAATTAAACAAGAAGAGAGATTACAGCAGTTGTTGGAGAAAAAAGAAAAGAAACAAGAAGAGAGACAACAGCAGTTGCAAGAAAACCTGCAACAATGGCAGCTCGAACGGCAAAATAAACAAGAAGAGAGATTACAGCAGTTGTTAGAGGAAAAGAAAAGAAACAAGAAGAAAGATTACAGCAGTCGCAAGAAAACCTGCAACAGTGGCAGCTCGAA
>NW_013814962.1:0-484 GCF_000517525.1 Limulus polyphemus
GTACAATGCATTTATAAAATTGTTTACTAAAGTGATAAAAATGTCATGAAACACACATAAAAAGTGTAAGAATATCAAACAACTTTCCATCCAAAGTTCCACTGTGTGGTTAGAACGTTTTTTTAAATTTCTAATGTATGGTAAACATTTTGAAAAATAGATCTGTCAAGAAAAGGCCCTTCTCCTTGAGAGTACAAAAATGTCCAAGTAATCTGCGTACAGCAATAACTTCAAAGATGAAAATACTTCTTCCTCAGGATGTCCTGTGGTGACAAAAATCTCATAAAATATACTGCAATGAGACATGCACACACCTAAAACACCTGAATGTTGTCACAAGAAAGTTTTCACTTGTTCGTTTTATGTTTGAAGACTACTAGCTCGATTCTTAGCTTATTTAAAAATACTGTTGCGTCAGCGAGTCACATGACTACTGGGATGTCTTACTCCCTCCACTGTTGGTGGCCTATAGGACAGCAGAGCA
>NW_013814963.1:0-2517 GCF_000517525.1 Limulus polyphemus
ACATGACAAAGTTTCACTATGGTACTCTTCGTTTTTAGGGAGTTATCGCAGGTTTTGCGTTTTGTACCAGTTTTTCATTAAATTTCAAAGGAACTTCTCGAAATTATCTATGAAAGTTCGTTGCGTCTTTGCGTATTTACATTCCAAATACTAACTTTCTAGTGTTAGTTTTGCGATTTGTATGGTTGTTTATGTTACTACTTTATTGGCTTTCTGAAATCGTTTGTGTAGTACAGTAAAGCTCTTTGTTAATACTTATATCTCGATTTATTGCTACCACAGGGTACTGAATAGATGGATATTAATTAAATATTATATATAGGTTCACTAGTTCGTTCCGAAATTACATGCAAAGTTTCACCATGCTACTCTTCGTTTTAAGGGAGTTATGGCCGGTTTTGCGTTTTATACAAGTACTTCATCAAATTTCAATGGATTTTCTCGAAATTTTTTATGAAGGTTCGTCACGTCCTTACGTATTTATGTGAAAGTTACAGATGTGGTAGTAAAAACTAATTTGGCAAATACGCTTCAAGGGAAGCCAATAAAGTAATAACAAAAAACGACCTGAAAAGCAGTATTAACAAAATGCTTCACTACAGTACAAATACGTTTCAATTCTTACCAGTGGGTACGGAATTGATGCATCTTATCCAAATTTGGTACGTAGTTTCACTAGTTCGATCCGAAATTACATGGAAAAATGCAACGAACTTTCATAAAAAAGTTCGAGAAGATCCGTTGAAATTTAATGAAATACTGGTACAAAACGCAAAACCTGCCATAACTCCCTAAAAACGAAGAGTAGCATGGTGAAACTTTAAACGACCATACAAATCGCAAAACTAACACTAGAAAGTTAGTATTTGGAATGTAAATACGTATGTTACATCTTTATTGTCTTTCTGAAATAGTATGTGTAGTGCAGTGAAGCTCTTTGTTACTACTTTTTTCTCGAGGTATTGCTCGATTTATTACTACCACAGGGTACTGAATTAGATGGATATTAACCAAATATTATATATAGGTTCACTAGTTCGTTCCGAAATTACATGCAAAGTTTCACCATGCTACTCTTCGTTTTAAGGGAGTTATGGCCGGTTTTCTTCGTTTTAAGGGAGTTATGGCCGGTTTTGCGTTTTATACAAGTACTTCATCAAAGGATCTTCTCGAAATTTTTTATGAAGGTTCTTCACGTCCTTACGTATTTATGTGCACATCTGTATCTTTGTAGTATTAGTTTTCCAAATTTTTAGTTCGTTTTTGGTTATTACTTTATTGGCTTTCCATGAAACTGCAGTACAAATACGCTTCAAGGAAAGCCAATAAAGAAATAACAAAAAACGACCTAAAATTTGGAAAACTAATACTACAAAGTTACAGATGTAGAGAAACAAAGAATAACAAAATGCTTCATTTCTTCTTACCAGTGGGTATGGAATTGATGTATCTTATTCGAATTTGGTACGTAGTTTCACTAGTTCGATCCGAAATTACATGCAAAATTTCTCCATGCTACTCTTCGTTTTAAGGGAGTTATGGCAGGTTTGCGTTTTGTACCAGTATTTCATTAAATTTGAACGGATCTCCTCGAAAGTTTTTATGAAGGTTCGTTTCGTCCTTGCGTATTTACATTCCAAATACTAACTTTCTAGTGTTATTTTTTCGATTTGTATGGTCGTTTATGTTACTTCCTTATTGTCTTTCTGAAATAGTACGTGTAGTGGAGTGAAGCTCTTTGTTACTACTTATTTCTCGATTAATTGCTACCACAAGGTACTGAATAGATGGATATTAACCAAATATTATATATAGGTTCACTAGTTCGTTCCGAAATTACATGCAAAGTTTCACCATGCTACTCTTAGTTTTAAGGGAGTTATGGCCTGTTTTGCGTTTTATACCAGTACTTCATCAAATTTCAATGGATCTTCTCGAAATTTTTTATGAAGGTTCGTCACGTCCTTGCGAATTTACGTGCACATCTGTAACTTTGTAGTATTAGTTTTGCAAATTTTCAGGCTTCAATGGAAGCCAATAAAGTAATAACAAAAAACAATCTGGTAATAAGAAATAGAGAAACAAAGAATAACAAAATGTTTCACTGCAATACAAATACGTTAATGAAATACTGGTACAAAACGCAAAACCTGCCATAACTCCCTTAAAACGAAGAGTAGCATGGAGAAATTTTGCATGTAATTTTGGATCGAACTAGTGAAACTACGTACCAAATTTGGATAAGATACGTCAATTCCATACCCATTTTCAACGGATCTCCTCGAAAGTTTTTATGAAGGTTCGTTTCGTCCTTGCGTATTTACATTCCAAATACTAACTTTCTAGTGTTAGTTTTGCGATTTGTATGGTCGTTTATGTTACTTCCTTATTGTCTTTCTGAAATAGTATGTGTAGTGGAGTGAAGCTCTTTGTTACTACTTATTTCTCGATTAATTGCTACCACAAGGTACTGAATAGATGGATATTAACCAAATATTATATATAGGTTCACTAGTT
>NW_013814964.1:0-479 GCF_000517525.1 Limulus polyphemus
GTACTTGATGCTTGTTAAATGCGCATTTATACAAAACTTCAGGCACAAAACCACCTGGCTCAGTAAATAATTGTTACGACAGCGGAAGTCACGTGACGCTGCTGGCTCATTGGTGTTAGTGGAGTGTGCGAAGAGTTTCTCAAATGATCGTGAATTTCCTAGTTTGTTCAAGACGCCCTCTTTTTTTTAGTATATATAGATTGAAGAGACAGATAATTGAGTCAAGCGAACTGTAGGCACCATAAGTAAAGTATGTGAATCATTGCGATTTATAGCGTATGTTATAAAGGTTGTTAAGTTTAAAGTGACTGGAAATTCTATGTATTACAAAAAGTTGTATCGCGAAAGAATAAACTATTTTTAATCAAGAAGGGACTTGTATCGCTGAAGTTTCTCAGAAAGAATTTTTACTGGAAATTATCAAACAAGCTGATACGTAACAAATTGGTGTCAGAAGTGGGATGGAAAAGGAAGAAAAA
>NW_013814965.1:0-484 GCF_000517525.1 Limulus polyphemus
CTTTCATGAATTTAAATCCATTCCCACACTGTACAGAGATAAAAATATATAAAACTTTTGAATAAATACAAACATGCTAGAAAAGTATTAATCCATCTAGGATTGAATGAATTATTCATTATATTCTATATTTTATTATATCTAGTCAGCTGTATGAAGAAAACTCAGTAAATTTCCTATTTTTAATAATTTTAAATTAGAACATAATAGCTTGGTTTTAAAGGAACACCGTTTGCTTGTTTTAAAGAGCAAAGCTGCACAATGCAGAGATTGAGCTTCAAATTTTAGCATTATAATCCCTCAAAGCTTGCTAATGAGGGATCGGCATGGCCAGGTGGTTAGGGCGCTCGACTCGCAATCTGAGGAACGTGGGTTCAAATCCTTGTCCCACCAAACATGCACGCCCTTTCAGCCATTGGGGCATTGTAATGTGACAGTCAATCTCACTATTCGTTGGTAAAAGAGTAGCCCAACAGTTGGCGGT
>NW_013814966.1:0-482 GCF_000517525.1 Limulus polyphemus
AAATTAAGAAATCAACAAATATTTTTCCAGTTTTGTTGTCCATACATATCATTTTATAGTTTCATTACATAGACTAACAGCAATATTAGGTTATACTTTTGTTGCTAAGCAACATGACATAAAAGCCATTGTTGGAATGTAGTGTTACTAAAATGCACTGGCTTTTCTTCATATTAGAAGTTGTTAATATAACTGATTTTTACCAATAATTATTCTATGAATACGCCATGAATTAATTTCATGGTTGATCTTAATTTTGATTGGCTCACAGAGGAATTTACCAACATTTGACTGCCTCAACTGCACTTTTCTGCCTCTTTGTTGATCAAGCTTAATTTCGAAAAATTTATTTGTTTCACTTACCTATGAAATCAAATTCAATGACGAGGAACCCACTTTGAGACTAATAATGGCTGGAGACGGCTTAAATGGGTAATGAAGAAAAACTTTAATATAAGTTTAACATGACAGCAAATGTACAA
>NW_013814967.1:0-480 GCF_000517525.1 Limulus polyphemus
TTAATAAAGTCTCTGTCTGACCACTTTCTGATGTAACTGCTGAACTTTGGATTCTCTAAATGGTGAAACAAAGCAGTGGGATAACTGAACATAGAACATCAAACACACACTGATCCCATATGATAAAATACAACATAATTTTTTGTAGTAACAGTAACATATTTCACTTAAAACAAAGATATATTCTCTTTTCAAGCCTATGTTTATGTAATAAGCTATATTTCATCTTTATTAATGTTTTACTTTTGAAGTAAACTTATAAAAAGATGAAAAAATTTCCACAAATCTTACAGTAACATAAGGCTTTGAAAGAAAAAAATAAACTCGTGTCATAAATATTTTAGGTATTGTTTTGGTGGAAAAGTATTGTCAGAATTTAAAATTTTATATATATATATATAACTTTCCTTTTTGCCAACTGTCAAATAGAAAGGCTTTAACTTATATTTCTTAATAGTATAAATATGTACTATGTTGTTG
>NW_013814968.1:0-484 GCF_000517525.1 Limulus polyphemus
TATAATTTAAAAATGAATTTTATACGTTAATCCTGATCTACCTGGCTACATTAAAAAAAATTAAGACAACAAACAAACATACTTTTAAAACTTTAGTTAAAATATTAGAAAATACACTTACTTGCATTCACAATTAACAATAACAATTTTGGTCTCACCTTTAGAATCCACAAAAACATATCCATCAAATTTATCCTTGAAAATAAAGATATCTTCCTGATTAATAAAGTTTATGTAAGCTCTACAGAAGGCAAACTGTCCCATGCTGTAAAGATACAATAAAAGATTGTAGTTTTTACAAAAGAAATAACTTTGCAAAACACATTATAAATACTTCAGTATGTATAAAAAATGCTTTTATTAAGTAGTTATACTACTTGTAATTAGTAAGCTTTCATAATTGAACTCTGTTAGACTTGAGAGAAATTCTCATACAACCCTCAAGATTACTGTAATGATTTTAAGAAAGCTCCATGCTCTTCCT
>NW_013814969.1:0-483 GCF_000517525.1 Limulus polyphemus
ATTTGTACCGTCGTGGTGTCAGCAAAACGTGCGCATACCATGAATCATAAGAAGACTTATGCACTCTGCAGACTACAACACAACATGACAAATGAGCTTCAAAAGCATGAAATAAAAATATTTGTTACTCTTAATTTAGATTCTATTTACTCTTGAAACAGAGAACTTTCTGGAATCCTGCGCAAATACATCTAATATAGCAAATATTTACTAAATATATGTGGCAAGATTAAATTACCAGACTATATATGTCTGTATGTTCCTTCGTTTTTAGCTACAACAACACACAGAAAACTTGAAATTACATATAAAGAAATATACAGAACAACAAAATACCTATAAACCTTTACAAACACAGACTTCGTAAGCATAGACTTTAAGACCAGAGTTTAATTTAAACCAAACTTCAGAACCATTTAAGGCTGAAAATATGAATAAAATACACTTTGATTCTATCACATGAAAGTAAATAGATCCATCAAG
>NW_013814970.1:0-798 GCF_000517525.1 Limulus polyphemus
AACTATGTACAGTAACTTCTTCATTATCAGTGTGGTTAGTCACAGTGAACTTACTGTTTCTGACTCATCATATACATCCAGAAGAACTATGTACAATAACTTCTTCATTATCAGTGTGGTTAGTCACAGTGAAATTACTATTTCTGACTCATCACATACATCTAGAAGATCTAGAAGAACTATGTACAGTAACTTCTTCATTGTCAGTGTGGTTAGTCACAGTGAACTTATATTTCTGACTCATCATATACATCCAGAAGAACTATGTACAATAACTTCTTCAAGTAAGTTCACTGTGACTAACCACACTGATAAGTTTCTGACTCATCATATACATCCAGAAAAACTATGTACAATAACTTCTTCATTATCAATGTGGTTAGTCACAGTGACTCATCACATACATCTAGAAGATCTAGAAGAACTATGTACAGTAACTTCTTCATTATCAGTGTGGTTAGTCACAGTGAACTTACTATTTCTGACTCATCATATACATCCAGAAGAACTATGTACAGTAACTTCTTCATTATCAATGTGGTTAGTCACAGTGAACTTACTATTTCTGACTCATCACATACATCCAGAAGAACTATGTACAGTAACTACTTCATTATCAGTGTGGTTAGTCACAGTGAACTTACTGTTTCTGACTCATCATATACATCCAGAAGAACTATGTACAGTAACTTCTTCATTGTCAGTGTGGTTAGTCACAGTGAACTTACTATTTCTGACTCATCATATACATCCAGAAGAACTATGTACAGTAACTTCTTCATTATCAGTGTGGTTAGT
>NW_013814971.1:0-729 GCF_000517525.1 Limulus polyphemus
GCTCTGTTTCGTGTGTTTTCCATATAGTACATATATAAAACTTCTAGTCAAATCATTCAGCTCTGTTTCGTGTGTTTTCCATATAGTACATATATAAAACTTCTAGTCAAATCATTCAGCTCTGTTTCGTGTGTTTTCCATATAGTACATATATAAAACTTCTAGTCAAATCATTCAGCTCTGTTTCGTGTGTTTTCCATATAGTAAAAAAGTAGAGGTGTAGATTCGTGAACGATACTCTAATCGAAATTCTATAAACAGTTGCAGTTTTTAAATATAATTAGATTATAAACATCATAGATAACTCTTTTGTTTAGTTTATTGTTCAGCACAGACTACATAATGGGCGATCTATGCTGTGCACAGGTATCGAACCTCGGGTTTTAACGGTATAAATCTTCGCATTTGCCGCTGAGCCTCTAAGGGCTAGAAAATTGGTGAAATTGGAATAAATACACAAAGCAAACACCCTATGTATTGTGATTATTATACTTTAAATCCATCTCTTCTTCTGATCACACACACTATTTACATTATTATACTTTAAATCATCTCATGTTCTGATCACACACACTACTTACAATATTATACTTTAAATCCATCTCATCTTCTGATCACACACACTAATTACAATATTATACTTTAAATCATCTCATCTTCTGATCACACACACTGTTTACATTATTATACTTTAAATCATCTCATCTTCTGATCACACACACTATTTAC
>NW_013814972.1:0-539 GCF_000517525.1 Limulus polyphemus
GTATTATACGTTATCTTTGTTACTTCGAATGAAGTGTCTGTGTAATATATTGCTTCACCTTATGTATTAAGCTACAGTATTATACGTTATCTTTGTTACTTCGAATGAAGTGTCTGTGTAATATATTGCTTCACCTTATGTATTAGGTTACTGTATTATACGTTATCTTTGTTACTTCGAATGAAGTGTCTGTGTAATATATTGCTAATGCTTCACCTTATGTATTAAGCTACTGTATTATACGTACCTTTGTTGTTCCGATTGAAATATCTGACAATGCCTTATCTGTTAACTAATGTATCATACATATCTTTGTAATTTAGATTGAAATATTTTTATTGTGTGCTGTTAAAGCTTCACATTGTCTTTTAAACTAATATATTATGCGTATCTTTGTTATTCAGATTGGACTACCATGTGTGTACTTGTATTACTTCATCTTATATGTTAAACTACTGTACTTATTAAAATTGAAACATCTACATGCTGTATAATGTGTGCTAAACTACTGTATTATACACATCTTTGTTATTTAGATT
>NW_013814973.1:0-482 GCF_000517525.1 Limulus polyphemus
AAAAATGATTCTCTATGTGAATATTAAACACCAAAAACAATGGCTCAGTCCTAGATAAAAACCACTTCTGACTCCAAAGCCTTGACCCCATCTGCAGAAAGTGATGCTTTATATTTGGTGGGACATCAAAGGAATAAATCATTTCGAACTTCTCAATCCACAGCGAACTGTCAATGCAGAAATTTATAGTCAGCAACTTGAACGTTTAAATCAAGCCCTTCATCAGAAGTGCCCTTCACTCGTCAGTCGGAAAGGTGTTCTTCTTCTTCATGACAATGCACATCCACATGTGGCCCGTGTGACGCAACACAAGATTATGGAGTTGGGTTGGGAAGTTCTCCCTCACCTACCATATTCTCCAGATATGCCACCATCAGATTACCATCTTTTTCATTTGCTGCAACACCATCTTAATGGGAAAACGTATACAAATGTGGAAGGTGTTAAAGAGGACATTGACATGTTTTTCACTTCAAAGCCAA
>NW_013814974.1:0-483 GCF_000517525.1 Limulus polyphemus
GAGAGGGTAACTTTTAAGGACACTGATAAAGAGATGGTACCTTTTAAAGTCACTGATAAGGAGAGGGTACCTTTTAAGGACACTGATAAAGTGATGGTACCTTTTAAGGACACTGATAAAGTGATGGTACCTTTTAAAGACACTGATTAAGTGATGGTACCTTTTAAGGTCACTGATAAGGAGAGGGTACCTTTTAAGAACACTGATAAAGAAAGGGTATCTTTTAAGGATACTGATAAGGAGAGGGTATCTTTTAAGGACACTGATAAGGAGAGGGTACCTTTTAAAGTCACTGATAAAGAGAGGGTACCTTTTAAGGACACTGATAAAGATAGGGTACCTTTTAAGGACACTGATAAAGAGAGGGTACCTTTTAAGGACACTGATAAAGAGACAGTACCTTTTAAAGTCACTGATAAAGAGAGGGTACCTTTTAAGAACATTGATAAAAAGAGGGTACCTTTTAAAGTCACTGATAAAGAG
>NW_013814975.1:0-480 GCF_000517525.1 Limulus polyphemus
TGTTGGCATGCATCACTTTGGCTCGCCTCGCCGACCACATTTATCCGGAAAGTCACGTCTGAGAGACGATCCACTATGTCATATGGGCCTTCCCATGGAGAAGACAACTTAGGAGACTTCCCTTTGGTCTTTCTGGGATTATACAACCACACCTTGTCTCCTGGTACAAAGCTGACTTCAGTAGATCTCTTATCATCAGTCAACTTCATCGAATCAGCAGACGTTTTCAAGTTCGTACGCACTTGATGGTGAATATCATCCATCCTTTCCGATAACACTTTCACAAACTCTGACATTTTCGCAGGCAACTCTTCATCATTTGGGCATCCCTTATGCTTGATTCCCCTTTTAGCACTACATGTACTGCATGTCCTGCACCATTCTTCCACATCTCGCCTCATACCTATCCAGTAAAATCGTTGTCGTAGATGACTCAATGTCTTCCTAATTCCGAGATGTCCTCCTCTTAAGCTATCATGG
>NW_013814976.1:0-1324 GCF_000517525.1 Limulus polyphemus
TATGGTGGTTATAAATTCGGTAACTAGAGTTACCCTAGGTGTTAACAAGTACTCCATGAACACCTAGTTATAGAATTTATAACCACCATACTCATCTTTAGCCTTACTTGGTACAACTACTCCATGAACACCTCGGTGTAAATATAGTTACCGAATTTATAACAACCATACTAATCTTAAGCCTTACTTGGTACAACTACTCCATAAACACCTAGGTGTAACTATAGTTACCTAACTTATAACCCTCATATTTATCTTTAGACTTACTTGGTACAACAACTCCACGAACACTTATGTGTAACTCTAGTTACCGAATTTTTATCCAACATACTCATCTTTAGCGTTATTTGGTACATCAACTCCACGAATACCTAGGCGTAACTCCTGTTACCGAATTTATAACCACCATACTCATATTTAGCCTTACTTGGTACAACTACTCCATAAACACCTAGGTGTAACTATAGTTACCGAATTTATAACCACCATACTCATCTTTAGCCTTACTTGGTACAACTACTCCATGACCTAGGTGTAACTCTAGTTTCCGAATTTATAACCACAATATTCATCTTTAGCCTTACTTGGTACAATTATTCCATGAACACCTGGGTGTAACTCTAGTTACCCAATTTATAACCACCATACTCATCTTTAGCCTTACTTGGGTTCATGGAGTAGTTGTAACAAGTAAGGCTAAAGATGAGTAAGTTACCGAATTCATAACCACCACACCTAGGTGTAACTCTTTCATGAAGTAGTTGTACCAAGTAAAGCTAAAGATGAGTATGGTGATTATAAATTCTATAACTAGAGTTCACCTAGGTGTTCATGGAGTACTTGTACCAAGTAAGGCTAAAGATGAGATAGTGGTTATAAATTCGGTAACTAGAGTTACACCTAAGTGTTCGGGGAGTTGTTGTACCAAATAACGCTAAAGATCAGTATGGGGTTTACACATTCGGTAACTAGAGTTACACCTAGGTGTTTATGGAGAAGTTGTACCAAGTAAGGCTAAAGATGAGTATGGTGGTTATCAATTCTTTAACTAGAGTTACACCTCCTTACTTGGTACAACTACTCCATAAATACCTAGGTGTAACTCTAGTTACCGAATTTATAACCACCATACTCATCTTTAGCCTTACTTGGTGAAACTACTTCATGAACACCTCTAAAGATGAGTATAGTGGTAATAAATTCGGTAACTAGAGTTACACCTAAGTGTTCGTGGAGTAGTTGTACCAAGTAAGGCTAAAGATGACAATGGTGGTTATAAATTCTTTAACTACTGTTACTCCTAGGTGTTCATGGAGTACTTGTA
>NW_013814977.1:0-483 GCF_000517525.1 Limulus polyphemus
GGCTTGAGATAAGTAGATATTATTTACTCAAACTACAAATCCCTATTTTGACTCCACCAAATGTAATTCTAAGTAATAGCACGGAAACAGAATAGTTTGAGTAAATAATGTCTACAATATCTCCAACCTTGTTTCCGTACTTTGTTTATTGTCCCTATTTGCAGGTTTTTAAATTTCCAATTTTTAATTTATCTTTAAAATTATGTGCCACTGCAGCTTAGTTTATATTGGACAGATATATAAAAGTTTAAAATTTAGATTAAGAGGACACAAAATTATTGCAATAAAGAAACAAAAATAATGAACCTACATTAGCTGAACACATGGTAAAATCGATTCACTTTATCAACTGGGAAAATGTTAATCAGATAAATCAGGATAAATTACAAAAAAAAGTATTATTTTTAATGAGGACTCGAGTCCAGGTATTACAGAAAATAGTCTTTGGAAGTCAAATAAGTAATGCTGACAGCGCCACAGGTT
>NW_013814978.1:0-482 GCF_000517525.1 Limulus polyphemus
CGTTGTGCTAACTTAAACAAACAGAACATTGAGTATACTTCAAGAAACAGAAAGTTATACATACTTAAACAAACAGAACGTTGTGCTAACTTAAACAAACAGAACATTGTACATACTTAAACAAACAGAACGTTGTGCTAACTTAAACAAACAGAACATTGAGTATACTTCAAGAAACAGAAAGTTATACATACTTAAACAAACAGAACGTTGTGCTAACTTAAACAAACAGAACATTGTACATACTTAAACAAACAGAACGTTGTGCTAACTTAAACAAACAGAACATTAAGTATACTTCAAGAAACAGAACGTTATACATACTTAAACAAACAGAACGTTGTGCTAACTTAAACAAACAGAACATTGAGTATACTTCAAGAAACAGAAAGTTATACATACTTAAACAAACAGAACGTTGTGCTAACTTAAACAAACAGAACATTGTACATACTTAAACAAACAGAACGTTGTGCTAACTT
>NW_013814979.1:0-479 GCF_000517525.1 Limulus polyphemus
CTGAAGTCAGCTTTGTACCAGGAAACAAGGTGTGGTTGTATAATCCCATGAAGACCAAAGGGAAATCTCATAAGTTGTCTTCTCCATGGGAAGGCCCATATGACATAGTGGATTGTCTCTCAGACGTGACTTTCCCAATAAAATGTGGTCGGCGAGGTAAGCCAAAGGTGGCGCATGCCAACAGGCTTTGGCATTATCCCGGTCCAGGACATTTCAGTTGGGACGAAGTGAACAATGGAACAAAAGACACTGCTTAAGACGTGTCACCTGGAAAGGCCACTGTCGAAGAAGAAATTCTACTCGGTTTTGAGAAAGGAAACTGTGAACCCTTCATGAAGTTACTACCACTGATGTGCCTATTACCAATGATAGGACAATTCCTGATAGAGACAAGGACGAAGAATATACGTCCCGTAAAATTAAGTCTTTGTTGAATTTTAATTTTTGTGTTTGTAAATTCTGTACATTTAATTAAGTTA
>NW_013814980.1:0-484 GCF_000517525.1 Limulus polyphemus
TCCACGAAATGATTTAACGAAAAAGGCCAGAAGTTCGAATGGATAGTTTCCTGCCAGCATGCTTTCAAGACATTGAAAGAAAAATTGGCATCAGCTCCACTTTTAAAGCTTCCAGATCCCTCACTGCCGTACATACTGGATTGTGATGCTAGTAATGTCGGAATTGGGGGAGTGTTGTCTCAGAAAGTGGGCAAAAACGAGTAGACCAGAGAGGAATTACTGTGTAACATGGAGGGAACTCCTTGCTATAGTAAAGAGTCTGACATATTTCCATCCTTACCTCTATGGTGCAAGGTTTACCATCAGGACAGATCATGCTGTGTTACACTGGTTAAGATCATTAAAGAACCCAGAGGGACAACTGACACGTTGGATTGGAAAGATAGACCAGTATAACTATGATATTGAATATAAAAAAGGAAAATGAGAAGGAAATGCCGACGGACTGAGCCAAAGACCTTGCAAAAATAACTGCAGACATTTG
>NW_013814981.1:0-483 GCF_000517525.1 Limulus polyphemus
GCTTGGGAGAAGGTGTCTAGTCTAAGTTCTGTGACAAAGAACTATTGGCCACAATGAGACCAGTTGAGGCTTGAAGATGGTATTCTTCTCTGGAGATGGGAAAGTGACGACCTGGCAAAACGTTATACCGAGAAAGTTACGGGAAGTTGTGTTGCATCAATCCCATGATACTGTAACAGGAGGACATCTCGGAGTTAAGAAAACATTGAGTCACCTACGACACAGATATTACTGGATAGGTATGAGACAAGATGTGGAAGAATGGTGCAGAACATGCACTACACGTTGTGCTAAAAGGGGACCCAAGCATAAGGGATGTGCTCCAATGAAGTTATATCAAGTTGGTGCACCAATGGAAAGAGCAGCCGTTGACATTGCTGGTCCTCTGCCCCAAACTCGTGTTGGAAACAAGTACATTTATGTGTTGATGGATTATTTCACCAAGAGGCCTGAGGCATATGCAATACCAAATCAGGAAGCTAC
>NW_013814982.1:0-598 GCF_000517525.1 Limulus polyphemus
CACTTAGGTGTAATTCTAGTTACCGAATTTATAACCACCATATTCATCTTTAGCCTTACTCGGTACAACTACTACATGAACACCTAGGAGTAACTCTAGTTACCGAATTTATAACCACCATACTCATCTTTATCCTTACTTGGTACAACTACTCTATGAACACCTAGGTGTAACTCTAGTTTCCGAATGTGTAACCACCATACTCATCTTTATCCTTACTTGGTACAACTACTCCATGAACCCCTAGGTGTAACTCTAGTTCCCGTATTTATATCCACCATATTCATCTTTAGCCTTACTTTGTACAACTACTCCATGAACACCTTGGTGTAACTCTAGTTACCGAATGTTTAACCCCTTTACTAATCTTTAGCGTTACTTGAAACAACAACTCCACGAACACCTAGGTGTAACTCTAGTTATAGAGCTTATAACCACCATGCTCATTTGAGCTTTACTTGGTACAACTACTCCATAAATACCATAAATACCTAGGTGTTACTATAGTTACCGAATTTATATCAAACATACTCATCTCTAGCCTTACTTGGTACAACTTCTACATGAACACCTAGGTGTAACTATAGTTACCAATTTT
>NW_013814983.1:0-516 GCF_000517525.1 Limulus polyphemus
AATAAAAATTTAGTTATTAAATGGTTTTTCTTGTACAAATGCTGTTAGTATAGTAATAAAAAAAGGTCGATTCTTACAACCGACAGAAATAACGTTTTATAATAAAAACTACAAGAAATGGGGTTTGGTTGCAATAACTAATATATATATATATAATTAATTAGTCAAATTTCTTAGTTATAAAGCTGGATAGGTTTTTAACTTTCATTTATGGCTTGTATGATTGAATAATTTCAATTATTGTACAAAGTGATAAGAACAATTGTGAATAGGCGAACCTCCTAGTTACGTATATTATTAGTATCTCTAATAGCCTAAAATTGCGTTATCTGATAATTTCAATTTAGTAGTTAAATTGTACTTTGGATTTAGTATTTAAATAAATGCCCATATATATATATATATAGTCAGTTTGTAATATTTACCAACAATATTGATACACAGTTTTCTTTTTTAACACAAATACGTTTTAATATACACACAGCAGTACAATTTACAATAACAATCATTACAAAG
>NW_013814984.1:0-630 GCF_000517525.1 Limulus polyphemus
AGTATCGTAAAATCTTGTGTACTATCAATAAGAACACACAAGATTTAACAATACTGTGTACTGTCAATAAGAAGACACAATATTCAACGATAATGTGTACTGTCAGTAAGAAAACACAAGATTTAACAATATTGTGTCCTGTCAATAAGAAGACACAAGATTTAACTATACTGTGTACTGTCAATAAGAATACACAAGATTTAACGATACTGTGTAATGTCAATAAAAAGACACAAGATTTAACGATACTGTGTACTGTCAATAAGAAGACACAATATTCAACGATAATGAGTACTGTCAGAAAGAAAACACAAGATTTAACAATAATGTGTCCTGTCAATAAGAAGACACAAGATTTAACGATACTGTGTACTGTCAATCAGAATACACAAGATTTAACGATACTGTGTAATGTCAATAAAAAGACACAAGATTTAACGATACTGTGTACTGTCAATAAGAAGACACAATATTCAACGATAATGAGTACTGTCAGAAAGAAACAATACTGTGTACTGTCAATAATAAGACACAAGATTTAACGATACTGTGTACTGTCAATAATAAGACACAATATTCAACGATAATGTGTTTAAATCTTGTGTTTTCTTACTGGACAGTATACATTAT
>NW_013814985.1:0-343 GCF_000517525.1 Limulus polyphemus
GTCTGGTGATATTTCTGATTCAGAGTGTACCAGATGATGAATCTTGTTCGATAAGTATAACATATGGTGAATTTCGTGCACCAGATGATGAATCTTGTCGATAAGTATAACGTATGGTGATATTGGGATTTCATAGTGTACCAGATAATGAAATTTGTGAATAAGTAGAACATTTGGTGATTTTTGTGAATCGGAGTGTTCCAGATGATGAATCTTGTCGATAAGTATAACATATGGTGATTTTGTGAATCATAGTGTACCAGATGATGAATCTTGTCGATAAGTATAACATCTGGTTATTTTTGTCAATCATAGTGTACCAGATAATGAATCTTGTCGATAA
>NW_013814986.1:0-483 GCF_000517525.1 Limulus polyphemus
TAAAGAAAAGCCCACATTCAATAGGAGAATAACACCATTTCCCTGTGCATTAACTCTCTCTATTTGTTGAACTTGTGAAACTTCATCATTGACGACGCCAGTGGTCGTAAGGGGAAGGTTGACCAAAAGGTGTGAAGTTCCCAAAGCATAAGTAGGAGATCAGAATAAATGATGAAACTCTAACTCCTCCCCAACTTTCCAGAACACAGGGAAAGGAAGGTAGTCAAATTGCTGGAAGCGGAGGTTACCAGCTGCATAACGGAACCCACTATCGTATGAACAATGGCTGTCACATCATCCCCACTTAATAAGACTACAGCAGCCACATAAGGGAACCCACTACCGTATGAACAATGGCTGTCAAATTATTACAGCTGATTAAATTTGTGTAGTACATTGTTAATTCAACACAGGTATTCCAATAAAAATCTAAACACATATATATAACTACAAAAATTTCACATTTTATTGAAATATTTGATA
>NW_013814987.1:0-483 GCF_000517525.1 Limulus polyphemus
CATTGCCCACCGAGGAAGAAAAACACAATCCCAGGTAGGATGCCGTGGTATGGATCGAAGCTTAGTAGCATATTGTAGAGAAAGTTGCAAATGACGGAGGTGAAGAGAAGGTTCGTGGGACTCAGTGTACAAACTCTGGACTGGAGAAGTGCGAAAAGCACCGGTGCAGAGCCGAAGCCCCAGATGGTGAATGGGGTCCAGCATCTTCAGGGCCGAGGTCCTGGCGGAACCATAGACCAAAGACCCATAGTCCAGTTTGGATCGAATTAAAGCACGATAGATCCTGAGTATAGAACATTGATCCACTCCCCAAGAGCTGGAAGAGAGGGCACGGAGGATGTTCAGAGCCCTTGCACACTTGACACGCAGCTGCTTGATGTGTGGAATGAAGCTAAGCTTACGGTCAAAGAGAAGCCCCAAGAACTTTGCCTCAGGGACCACACGAATGACTATATCGCCGAGACGGAGCTCGGGATCGGGGTG
>NW_013814988.1:0-482 GCF_000517525.1 Limulus polyphemus
TTCTATGCTCAGGATCTATCGTGCTTTGATTCAATCCAAACTGAACTATGGGTCTTTGGTTCCGCCAGGGCCTTGGCCCTGAAGATGCTGGACTCTATTCACCATCTGGGGCTTTGGCTCTGCTCAGGTGCTTTTCACACTTCTCCAGTCCCACGAACCTTCTCTTCACCTCCGTCATTTGCAACTTTCTCTACAATATGCTACTAAGCTTCGATCCTTACCACGGCATCCCACCTGGGATTGTGTTTTTCTTCCTCAGTGGGCAATGCTCTTTCAGAACAGACAGTCTGCTATTCCTCCATTTGGCCTTCATATCAGCTGTATTTAACTCGCTGTATTTTTACATTTTACATTAATTTAATTTCTTTGTTTTTACCTGTTGTTTGGCGCAGATAGTCTTGCTGATTTGCGCCATAAAACACTAACCAACCAATCGATACAACTTTTGTTAATACACAGAATACACTAAAAAAGTAGCCTCT
>NW_013814989.1:0-484 GCF_000517525.1 Limulus polyphemus
CAACAGTGGCAGCTCGAACAGTGATATAAACAAGAGAGATTACAGCAGTTGTTGGAGGAAAAGAAAAAAAACAAGAAGAACGAGAAAATAAACAAGAAGAGAAGTGGTTGGAGGAGAAAGAAAATGAACAAAAAGAGAGACTACAGCAGTGGTTGGAGGAGAAAGAAAATAAACAAGAAGAAAGTATCCAACAGTTGAGAGAAAGCCAGCATACACAAATGGAAAAGATGAGTAAAATTCAAAGTGAAATAAATGCATTAAAGGACGATTTACTGTCTTTTACACAGAGAGGATATATTAGCCATGGACATAATCAGCCCTAGACTACAGGAAGCCCCTTCCAGACCCTGCAGCAAAACCCTAATGCAGACATCTTCAGTGCAGCCAGAAGTCACACTCCAGACATGAATGTCAGCAATAGGGGTGATCTAGTACGAAGGAAGCCACAGGAATTCGATGGGAAGGCACCATGGGAAGCATATAC
>NW_013814990.1:0-483 GCF_000517525.1 Limulus polyphemus
AACATTAGTGTTAGATCTAGATGTACTAGCGACTTAATCTAGGAACTGTAATCTAGCACACATATAGTTAGCCTATATTTAAGTTTTCTCATTCTATCAAAACCTTTAATATTAAATATAGTCTTTGAGCCTCTAGGCTTATATCATGTTATGATTACACCCTTCTCCACAGTGTGTGTAATTTTCATTCGAGCACTTTCAGACTTGTCTCCTGTTGTGTTCGTGTAGTTAAACCTATCAAGTTTTTAAATGTGATTTAGCAACTGCCAGTAATTTATATGGTGCTCATAAGCATGATTTACCAGCATATACACTCATCTGCATTGATTTTCTTACTACTGTGTCACATTAATTAACATGAGTATGGGTGGTCTAAATAATGGCATTTAAAACGAAACCAGGTCCAGATGTGCCAAACTAGTCCTGAGTTGCAACTATAATTGTATAATTTAAATATAATTTGTGATTAGGAACTGGGGAAAG
>NW_013814991.1:0-483 GCF_000517525.1 Limulus polyphemus
CTTTCCATTGGTGCACCAACTTGATATAACTTCATTGGAGCATGTCCCTTATGCTTGGGTCCCCTTTTAGCACAACATGTACTGCAGGTCCTGCACCATTCTTCCACATCTTGCCTCATACCTATCCAGTAAAATCTCTGCTGTAGGTGACTCAATGTCTTCTTAACTGCAAGATGTCGTCCTCTTAAACTATCATGGGATTGACGCAGCACAACTTCCCGTTACTTTCTCGGTATAACTGTTTGACAGGTCGTTAGTTTCCCATCTCTGGAGAATAATACCATCTTCAAGCTTCAACTGGTCCCATTGTGCCCAATAGTTCTTTGTCACAGGGCTTAAGCTAGACACCTTCTCCCAAGCAGGGCACAAAACACTTGCTTGTAGAACATCAATTGTTGGCTTCAAATCTTGGTCTTTCTCCTGTTCTGCTTTAATATCCTCTTCACCATCATCAACTCCTTCAGTAACTTTGACTTCAGCTTG
>NW_013814992.1:0-493 GCF_000517525.1 Limulus polyphemus
AAATGCCAGCTTTATACTATTAGATATATTAAACAACAGTGCACACGTACTGTGTCATTGTAACTTCTGTAATGTTAAACAACAGTGCACGCGTACCGTGTCATTGTAACTTCTGTAACATTAAACAATAGTGCACACGTACCGTGTCATTGTAACTTCTGTAACGTTAAACAACAGTGCACACGTACAGTGTCATTGTAACTTCTGTAACGTTAAACAACAGTGCATATGTATCGTGTCATTGTAACTTCTGTAATGTTAAACAACAGTGCACACGTACCGTGTCATTGTAACTTCTGTAACGTTAAACAACAGTGCACACGTACCGTGTCATTGTAACTTCTGTAACGTTAAACAACAGTGCACACGTACCGTATGACAGCCTTGTAATGTTTACTGATAATCTCATATTTTGTGTATGACAACCTTATAATGTTTACTGATAATTGATATTTTGTGTATGACAGCCTTGTAATGTTTACTGATAATCTCA
>NW_013814993.1:0-483 GCF_000517525.1 Limulus polyphemus
ATGTAAGTGCCAGGAGGTAGAGCCAGTCAATGTTAAAAGCAAGAAATACAACTATAAAGAAAGGACATACACTTCCAGAACATTTAACTGACCTGTATAAGAAGAGCATAGTCCATTTGGCATCATCACAGGCTCTTCAGGTAAACGACCTTTTGGAAAATAAATGCAGACATCTTTTCGAAAGGAGATCATGACCTCGGTTGCACAAACCTTGTAGAGCATAGAATAAACACAGGCAATCACCATCCAATAAAGACCTCTCCGAGGAGAATAGCTCCAGCAAAGCGACAAGAGATAGAAAAGGTGATGGGTGGTCTAATTAAGGAAGGGATAGTCGAGAAATCAGATAGTCCCTGGTCAACTCTCGTCGTGTTAGTCCAGAAGAAGGATGGGACCCAACGTTGCTGTGTGGACTTCAGAGCTCTTAACAGTATAACAGAAAAAGACTCATACCCACTGCCAAGAATTGATGATACTCTTGAT
>NW_013814994.1:0-480 GCF_000517525.1 Limulus polyphemus
GCGGAGTGGAGTCCGAGGTTTGGGGTCGGAAGTGGTTTTCGTCTAGGACTGAGCCATTGTTTTTGGCGTTTAATATTCGCATAGAGAATCCATTTTTCATCACCAGTGACAACTCTGTCCAAAAATGGTTCACGCGTATTCCAGAAGAGACGAAGTAACATTCACACGTTGGAAATGATGATTATCGGAGAGTTCGTGAGACACCAAAACACCTTCTTTAAGGAGTTTTCCCATATTCCTTAGATGTTTACGTATTGTTTCATGAGAGACATGCAATTCCAGGGCCATTTCACGAGTGTGTTGCCTTGGATTAGTCTCAACAAGCGTCTTCAGAGCACTAATATCAATCCCAACATGTCGGCCCCTGCCACTACAGTTTTTAAGGCTAAAGTCACCTGAACCATCGTTGACACTTACGAACATTCAAAACATTTCCATAAACGTCTTTGATATTCCTTGTGGTTACAGAGGCGGTGGTTC
>NW_013814995.1:0-483 GCF_000517525.1 Limulus polyphemus
GACAGTACACAGTATCGTTAAATCTTGTGTCTTTTTTGAGAGTACACAGTATTGTTAAATCTTGTGTCTTCTTATTGATAGTACACAGTATTGTTAAATCTTGTGTTTTCTTATTGACAGTACAAAGTTTTGTTAAATCTTGTGTCTTCTTATTGAAAGTACACAGTATTGTTAAATATTGTGTCTTCTTATTAACAGTACACAGTATCGTTAAATCTTGTGTTTTCTTATTGAGAGTACACAGTATTGTTAAATATTGTGTCTTCTTATTGACAGTACACAGTATTGTTAAGTCTTGTGTCTTCTTATTGACAGGACACATTATTGTTAAATCTTTCTTTTCTTACTGACAGTACACAGTATAGTTGAATCTTGTGTCTTCTTATTGACAGTACACAGTATCGTTAAATCTTGTGTGTTCTTACTGATAGTACACATTATCGTTAAATCTTGTGGCTTGTTATTGACAGTACAGAGTATCGT
>NW_013814996.1:0-483 GCF_000517525.1 Limulus polyphemus
TCCTCTGCCCCAAACTCGTGCTGGAAACAAGTACATTTGTGTGGTGATGGATTATTTCACCAAGTGTCCTGAGGCATATGCAATACCAAATCAGGAAGCTACAACTGTAGCTTTGGCTATTAGTGATTTCTTCTTCAGATTTGGTATGCCATATGAACTGCATTTAGATCAAGGCCATAACTTCGAATCAGTTGTGTTCCAAGAATGTTGCAAGTTGTTTGGCATCCGAAAGACCAGGACAACGCCACTTCACCCACAGTCTGATAGGATAGTAGATAAGTACAACTGGATACTGTGACAGGAATTGGCAAAATTTTGTAATAGCTGCCAAGATGACTGGGATGTCTTACTCCCTCCACTGTTGATGGCCTATAGGACAGCAGAGCATGAAACCACTGGATACACTCCAGCAAAGTTGATGTTTGGTCGAGAACTTCGGTTGCAGTGGATCTGTTAACAGGACGCCCACCTTATGAAGAATTG
>NW_013814997.1:0-484 GCF_000517525.1 Limulus polyphemus
GGCAACTTCAACACAGGGGAGGTGCCACAGCAGGAAAGGCTGGTATCCAGAAAGGTTGTTGGAACTGTGGAAAGCACGGACATTTGAGGAGCCAGTGTAGGAAGAATATTACCAACAAGTCGGTCTCAAGGTTAGTGTTGAGCAACGCCCACCAACCCCCATCATGAAAGTCCCAACAGCTAGGTGTAAAATGCCAAGCACACACAGTGTCTATGTGACAGGGAAGCTAGATGGCCAAAGGTGCAACTTTGTCATAGACTCTGCATCTCAGCAAACTCTTGTGAGCATCAAGGTGTTAAATCACGAAGGAGTACCAGAAGCCATAGAGAAGCTTTGTTGTGTGACAGGACATTCTACAAGATTGTGGGGACCAGTGTGGGTGACTATTGAGCTCATGGGCATAAAGGACAGACAGGAAGTATACTTGGGTGACATTGAAGATGAATGCATATTAGGATTGGACTATCTACTACCAAGGAAGTTT
>NW_013814998.1:0-482 GCF_000517525.1 Limulus polyphemus
TGTAGGTGACTCAATGTCTTCTAAACTCCGAGATGTCCTCCTGTTAAAGTATTATGGGATTGACGCAGCACAACTTCCCGTAACTTTCTCGGTATAACCGTTTGCCAGGTCGTCACTTTCCCATCTCCGGAGAAGAATACCATCTTCAAGCTTCAACTGGTCCCATTGTACCCAATAGTTCTTTGTCACAGGGCTTAGACTAGACACCTTCTCCCAAGCAGGGCACAAAAACACTTGCTTTTAGAAAATCAATTATTGGCTTCAAATCTTGGTCTTTCTCCTGCTCTGATTTAATATCTATACCTGGTTCCATTTCACCATCATCAACTCCTTCAGTCACTTTGACTTCAGCTTGATGACACCTGGTTAGCTCAACTTCTCTTTTGCAGCAATGTCTGCAGTCCTTTTTGCAGGGTCTTCGGCTCAGTCCATCGGCATTTCCATAAGATTTTCCTTCTCTGTATTCAATATCATAATTATAC
>NW_013814999.1:0-482 GCF_000517525.1 Limulus polyphemus
GTAGTGATTTGAATCTGATGCTTTTCCAGGATTTTTTATTCCTAAAAAATTAAATGCAAATACGCTATAGAACGTGAAAACCTTATTTGATATACAAATATATATATTCAAACACTGGTTGCTGCTACTAGTGTAATGAAATATATATATTCACACAATGGTTGGTGCTACTAGTGTAATAAAATATACATATTCAAACACTGGTTGCTGCTACTAGTGTAATGAAATATATATATTCACACAATGGTTGCTGATACTAGTGTAATAAAATATATATATTCACACAATTGTTGCCGCTACTAGTGTAATAAAATATACATATTCACACAATGGTTACTGCTACTAGTGTAATAATAATAAATATATATATATTCAAACAATGGTTGCTGCTACTAGTGTAATAAACTATACATATTCACACAATGGTTGCTGCTACTAGTGTAATAAACTATATATATTCACACAATGGTTGCCGCTACTAG
>NW_013815000.1:0-483 GCF_000517525.1 Limulus polyphemus
TGTATTGCAAAGTTGTATTAGAGAAAAAATAAACTAGTTTTAATCAAGAAGGGACTTGTATTGCTGAAGTCACTCGGAAAGAATTTTTACCAGAAATTATCAAACAAGCAGATACGTAAGAGAAAAATTATAGAATTAGACATAAAACTGAAATTAATATAATACAGTTGTCAAACATAAAACAAACATAAGCGTTACACAAATAAAACCCTATACAACTTGAGAAGTAAATGGACACTGAAAAATTAAGTTTAAAATTTTATATTCACAATTACATGCAGCTAATTGGAACTAATAATCATAAAGAAAGTATTACGTGGCCTACAACTCAAAATCGAATAAAGTTGATATTAGTTACAGAAAATCAAATAGTAACAAAAAACAGAAAGACGGCTAATTAAATAAGAAACAAATACCATATAAAATGTATCACAACAATCGCGAAATTATAAATGTGTATATATATATATATATATATATATA
>NW_013815001.1:0-483 GCF_000517525.1 Limulus polyphemus
GACTTTAGTGCTCTTAACAACATAACCGAAAAAGACTCATACCCACTGCCAAGAATTGATGTTACTCTTGATGCTCTAAGTGGAGCCAGGTGGTTTTCAACTCTGGACTTAAGGTCAGGCCCAAGACAGCATTTAGTTATGACCAAGGTCTCTGGTAATACCGAGTGATGCCATTTGGGCTCAGTAATGCTCTAGCAACATTTGAAAGGCTTATGGAACGAGTATTGGAAGGCCTACAATGAAGGATAGTCCTAGTAGCCCTGGACGATGTCATTGTATTTGCAACAACTTTTGGTGAGGAAATGTCCTGGCTGGAGGAAGTATTCAAGTGTTTGAAAGCAGCAAACCTCAACCTCCATCCCAAGAAATGTCACTTGTTCCAGAAAGAGGTTCTTTACTTAGGTCACATGTTTAGTGAGCATGGTGTACAAACTGATCCTGACAAGGTGAAAGCAGTGCGTGATTGGCCAACACCAGACAATA
>NW_013815002.1:0-483 GCF_000517525.1 Limulus polyphemus
ATAAATATTATCTAGTCATGAACTTTTGGTATTTGTAGAAATTTAGCAATGGTAGTGATGTAGAAATTCTTTACATGTATATGTTGAAAGTATGTAATTTGTAGAAATTTAGCAATGGTAGTGATGTAGAAATTCTTTACATGTATATGTTGAAAGTATGTAAATTTTTAAGTTTCTATAGAAGACACAGGACACACATGTAGCTGGTGTATAGTTTGCTAGACATCACTAATTAAAACACAGTATTTGGTTGTTTATCACCAGTGAACCACAATGTGTCATAGTGATATTGCTTTTATTCTGTTATCCTAACTCATCGTTTTTCTAGTTCTTCAAGTTGTGAAATGCATATTTAACACACTCATGTAGTAAAGGCAGGAGACGGCTTGAATGGGTAATGAAGAAAAACTTTAATATAAGTTTAACATAACAGCAAATGTACAACGTTTCGTCATCATCAGGTACAAAACCTTATCGAGACGT
>NW_013815003.1:0-479 GCF_000517525.1 Limulus polyphemus
ATTTGATTTATTAGACAAAGGAGAGAATCAAACATATCAATATTATGATAACACTATTCTTGCAAGATTTATAAGTGATATACCTTAAGCTCAGCTGTGAAGAACGTAAGTTCGACAATGTCAAGGAAATATTGTTATTATTTAGTTTAATTATAAAATGAAAGACATTTGTGAATAAAAACTTGCATTTCTCTGAACATTTATAATTTTGGTAGATTTATGGCAAAGTAGATCTTTTCATTCGTAATCGATTTTACCAGTAACTATTATGCAAATATCATTTTAATTTGTCATATGAAAAAAGTACATATTGTTACGACAGCGGTAGTCACGTGACGCTGGTAACACGTCATGATATTCTAGAAAGATCGGGGAACATCACGAATAATTCAGTATGTGCTAGGCGCCCTCTATTCCTGTATATAAGTGCGCCAGATAACGTGAGACAAATTAAACGGAATTGAATTGCAGACAGGCAG
>NW_013815004.1:0-482 GCF_000517525.1 Limulus polyphemus
ACGAATGCCAGGTGAAATGCCACTGATGCTGGATTGACTGCTGAACAGGAAATTTATCACATCATGAAGGATGTTATTGATTGCTTGATTACAGAAATAACAAAAAGATTTCCTCGCTTACTAGATTTAGATTCATGGTTTGGATTTCTACTAGATGTGCAAAATTTTGATTCTGGAGATTTCAAAGATGAAAAATTGCAAGAAAAATGTTCTGACTTAGCAAAGAGCTATCCTGGTGATATTGATGGACCAGAATTGTACAGAAAAATTAAAGCCTGTAGAATGTTGATAAGTAAAAGAACACAGACCGATTTTCCTGAACCAATGGTTGCAGCTGATTTGCTAACATTTATAATTTCATATGGTTAAGACGTTTTCCCAAATTTAAGAATTGCATTGCAGATTTTGTTAACAATTTGGGTTTCTATTGCTAGTTGTGAAAGGTCCTTCAGCAAGCTGAAATTAATTCTTACATACTTGAG
>NW_013815005.1:0-483 GCF_000517525.1 Limulus polyphemus
TCTATGGGGCTAGGTTTACCATCAGGACAGACCATGCTGCATTATTCTGGTTAAGATCGTTAAAGAACCCAGAGGGACAACTGGCACTTTGGATCAGAAAGATAGACCAGTACAATTATGATATTGAATACATAGACGGAAAATCTCATGGAAATGCCGATGGACTGAGCTGAAGACCCTGCAAGAATGACTGCAGACATTGCTGCAAAAGAGAGGTTGAGCTAACCAGGTGTCATCAAGCTGAAATCAAAGTGACAGAAGGAGTTGATGATGGTGAAGGGGAACCAGGTATAGATATTAAAGCAGAGCAGGAGAAAGACCAAGATTTGAAACCAATAATTGATTTTCTAAAAGCAAGTGTTTTGCACCCTGCTTGGGAGAAGGTGACAAAGAACTATTGGACACAATGGGACCAGTTAAAGCTTGAAGATGGCATTCTTCTCCGGAGATGGGAAACTGCAGATTGGAAAGTGATGACCTGGC
>NW_013815006.1:0-483 GCF_000517525.1 Limulus polyphemus
CTGTGGCATCTCCCCTTTGTTGAAGTTGCCAGTATTGAGCTCTCTTGTGCCCAGCCCTATTACAGTGCCAGCAAAGTCCCTCAAATCTCTCTAAAAGCTGCCCTTTTCTGGCCTTGAATCCTGATGACTGTACCAACCTTGGTACCTCTGTGCTGGAATTAACGTAGGATTCAAATTAAAGAGCTCTGGCCATTGCATCCTGCATAGTAGAGGGGTGTGCTTGCTTCACTTGTAACTTTAGTTGTGGACTGTCCAAGGCGACTACAAACTGATCTCTCAGCAACAACTTGAGGACATCAGGTGGTGCAGTTGGGAAGGCCTTGTGTGCCATACTTTCGAAGTCCTATGCCAGCTCTTGCAGGCTTTCCCCTTTAGCACGGATTCTCGTCCTAAACCTAGCCCTGTAGACTTCAGACTGATTTTGGGTTCCGTACCTGAGTTCTAGAACGGCTACCAGTGCTCTATAGTTGTGCCTGTCGTCTG
>NW_013815007.1:0-728 GCF_000517525.1 Limulus polyphemus
GTAAAGGTGTGTTCCAAATAATAGTGTTTCGATCCTAAGGCTATTGTTGGTTGCTATCTATTGTCACTTTCTTATTTGGTGTGGTTTGTTAGGTGCGTATTGACAAAAAGTCGTGATATGTAATCAAAACCACCTTAGGTATGAATAAAAGGGTGCAGCCAAAATAAGATTGAGCATGCGACTTAAAAGAATGAAATAAAAATTGGGGGCCAAGCTGGTAGCTACACATCAAATATTAATTCATTGGTTAGCTAGAGCGCATATTTTGTTTTACCCACCATCACGTCCCAAATTGAGATTTAAATACAGCTGATAATGAAAGAAAGCATAAATATTGTTTGATATTACTACTGCAGAGAGGTAAAAAGAGCAGACGGCAAAAGACAGTAAAGACTATTGGTTGATGTCACTACCTCATAGATTTACATAGAGTAGACGATAAAAGACAGTATGACTATTGGTTGATGTCACTACCTCATAGATAGTCATACTGTCTTTTATCGTCTACTCTGTTTAAATTTGGTTGATGTCACTACCTCATAGATTTAAACAGAGTAGATGATAAAAGACAGTATGACTATTGGTTGATGTCACTACTTCAGAGAGTTAAACAGAGCAGACGGCAAAAGACAGCAATGACTATTGGTTGATGTCACTACTACAGAGATTTAAACAGAGTAGACGATAAAAGACAGTATGACTATTGGTTGATGTCACTACTACAGAGA
>NW_013815008.1:0-483 GCF_000517525.1 Limulus polyphemus
ATGAATATTATTATTATATGTTGTATTAGCATGAATATTATCATTATATGTTGTATTGGCATGAATATTATCATTACATGTTGTATTAGCATGAATATTAGTATTATATGTTGTATTAGCATGAATATTATCATTACATGTTGTATTAGCATGAATATTATTATTATATGTTGTATTGGCATGAATATTATCATTACATGTTGTATTAGCATGAATATTATTATTATAAGTTGTATTAGAATGAATATTATTATTACGTGTTGTATTAGCATGACTATTATCATTATATGTTGTATTAGCATGAATATATCATTACATGTTGTATTAGCATGAATATTATCATTATATGTTGTATTAGCATGAATATTATCATTATATGTTGTATTAGCAGGAATATTATCATTATATGCTGTATTAGCAGGAATATTATCATTATATGCTGTATTGGCATGAATATTATTATTGTTATATGTTGTCCGATGT
>NW_013815009.1:0-482 GCF_000517525.1 Limulus polyphemus
TGTATTGTTACGTAAAACTGAAATTTCTAGAACGCCTCCGCACCCTATAAATATAACCAACGCGCCGCGTCGAAAGAAGAGAGTATCTATTATTAGTTCGCTATAATCAGTGAGCTATAAAACTTCGGAAGCTATAACTGTGATTGTTATAACGCTTATCAATTGGAAAACTTCAGGTATATTTGACCAGGAACGTTTATAAATTTCGAACATTACAAATCATTCAACTGTAGTAGATTCACATCGGACATTAGTTCTTTTACGAAAACATTACCTAACGTCATCGGTGAAACTCGACCTGTAATCAGCGAGTGATCAGCGAGAACTACAGGGCTAGCTATCTCCCTGCTAAGTGAATTGTACCTATATCAACTCGTAATCAACTCGCTCGTCGTGAACCCTCGATAAGATATCAAGGAAGTTCCAGACTAGAAAGAAGACTTTATAGTGTTTATAATTCGGTGACGAGGAACCCACTTTGA
>NW_013815010.1:0-1139 GCF_000517525.1 Limulus polyphemus
GTACAGGATAATTCTAGAAAGTAGAGAGCGTGAGAAACACATGATCTCGATGACGCAACACTATTGTAAAACCTGGGTTAAAACATAATAAAACATTCTGGACGACAAAATAAAACTATTGTAAAACCTGGGTTAAAACGTAATAAAACATTCTGGACGACAAAATAAAACTATTGTAAAACCTGGGTTAAAACATAATAAAACATTCTGGACGACAAAATAAAACTATTGTAAAACCTGGGTTAAAACATAATAAAACATTGTGGACGACAAAATAAAACTATTGTAAAACCTGGGTTAAAACATAATAAAACATTCTGGACGACAAAATAAAACTATTGTAAAACCTGGGTTAAAACGTAATAAAACATTCTGGACGACAAAATAAAAGTACCTTTTAGTTTTAAAACCTGGGTTAAAAGGTAATAAATAACCCATAAGTACAATTTCGATTCAGAATAATCTTGGAAAGATGGTTAAGTTCGTTAGTAGTATGGTTATTTTGTGTATATAGCGTTAGTAATCTGGTTATATTATGTATATAGTGTTAGTAGTATGGTTATATTATGTATATAGCGTTAGTAATCTGGTTATCTATATAGCGTTAGTAATCTGGTTATTTTGTGTATATAGCGTTAGTAGTATGGCTATATTATGTATATAGCGTTAGTAATCTGGTTATATTATGTATATAGCGTTAGTAGTATGGTTATTTTGTGTATGTAGCGTAAGTAGTATGGTTATTTTGTGTATATATAGGGTTAGTAGTATGGTTATTTTGTGTATATAGCGTTAGTAGTATGGTTATTTTGTGTATGTAGCTACGAAGTTAAATAGATGATCACATTGGCAAAGAATTTTCTGCGCATCGATTATAGGTGTAAGCTTGTAATAGAGTTTGTACGAGCTCTAACAAGACAGGCGATCGTGTATGGTTATATTATGTATATAGTATTATGTATATAGTTAGTAGTATGGTTATATTATGTATATAGCGTTAGTTTGTGTATATAGCGTTAGTAGTATGGTTAGTTAGTAGTATGGTTATTTTGTGTATATAGCGTTAGTAGTATGGTTATTTTGTTAGTAGTATGGTTATTTTGTGTATATAGCGTTAGTAGTATGGTTATTTTGGCTAT
>NW_013815011.1:0-483 GCF_000517525.1 Limulus polyphemus
TCAATATTTTTCATTAAGTCTTAAGGCTTGTAAAGCAACATTTTTCTCACGTCTTTTTTACTTTTCACATGTTGCCTATCTCTCATGCAAAGTAATATTCATCTTAAAATTAAAAATACTTTTATGCATCAGAAAATTTTGAAATTTCACATGCAAAATCTTTATAATGTCCAGATAGTTATCAAACATTTCTTAAGAAACTTTTTGTATATTTTATCTGTTATTTTTCAGTAATTAATCTCCATATGGGTTCGATAGATTTGACTGATCTTTCAACCACCATAAAAAAAATTGGGAAATAAATAAAAATTATACCTCTTTCATTCTAGAATGAACACAGATTATAACACAAAAACATAAATGTTTAGAATAAATAGGTTAAATCTCATAACATTATATATATATACTTTAATATAGTGACCTTTCAGCCATGCCTGGCTAACAATACAGAAGTTACAATGACGCGGCTCACGTACACTCATG
>NW_013815012.1:0-483 GCF_000517525.1 Limulus polyphemus
AGGAGCCAGTGTAGGAGGAATATTACCAACAAGTCAGCCTCAAGGAGACCAGTAGTGGTTGGTGTTGAGGGACATTCACCAACCCCCATCGTGAAAGTCCCAACAGCTAGGTGTAAAATGCCAACCACACACAGTGTCTATGTGACAGGTAAGCTAGATGGCCAAAGATGCAACTTTGTCATAGATTCTGCGTCTCAGCAAACCCTTGTGAGCATCAAGATGTTAGATCACGAAGGAGTACCAGAAGCCATACAGAAGCTTTATGGTGTGACAGGACATTCTACAAGATTGTGGGGACCAGTGTGGGTAACTATTGAGCTCATGGGCATAAAGGACAGACAGAAAGCATAACTGGCTGACATTGAAGACGAATGCATATTAGGATTGGACTATCTACTACCAAGGAAGTTTGTAATTGATTTTGAGGAAATGACGTTTGGGAACAACAAAGGCCAAGTTCCAGTAACTGTTAAGAGAGAGGTT
>NW_013815013.1:0-481 GCF_000517525.1 Limulus polyphemus
TTCACCTTTATGTTTTAGTTACTCATTCATACATTTCAATTGTTCACCCTTATATTTTAGTTACTCATTCTTACATGTCAATTGTTCACCCACATATTTTAGTTACTCATTCTTACATTTCAATTATTCACCCTTATGTTCTAATTACTCATTATTACATTCAATTGTTCACCCTTATGTTTTAGTTACTCATTCTTACATTTCAATTGTTTACCCTTAGATTTTAGTTACTCATTTTTACATTTCAATTGTTCGTCCTTATGTTTTAGTTACTCATTCTTACATTTCAATTGTTCGTCCTTATATTTTCGTTATTCGTTCTTACATGTCAATTGTTCACCCTTATATTTTATTTACTCATTCTTACATGTCAATTGTTCATCCTTATATTTTAGTTACTCATTCTTACATGTCAGTTATAACCATTTATATTTTAGTTACTCATTCTAACATGTCAATTGTTCATCGTTATATTTTAGTT
>NW_013815014.1:0-482 GCF_000517525.1 Limulus polyphemus
AATTAGAATAAGATAATGAGTCAATACCAGTAGGTATACTCACATACATACATATAATTTAAAGACCACTAGGGACTTCATGGTCCATCCAGACTTGTATCTAATACGTCAGTATTGTCCTATTTGCCCAGCCACTAGCAACAGTACTTTGTTTGTATTATTTAAGAGATTGATCACAACTTAACGAATTATTTATTTGTAAATCACTATATAAAATTTTGTTTCTCTCTAAACTGCAGTGTAACATTTTGTGTTCATGCCAACCATAGCTTAACATATTTTTCTCTACACATTATAAGTGTTACGTATTGGAATTTCAAATGGTCTGAAATTGAGTTAATTGATACTTTAAATTTAGTAGTTAAATTATACTTTGGATTTAGTATCTAAATATATACCGATATATAATCAGCTTATAATGTTTGCCAACAAGATTGATACACAGTTTTCTTTTTAACACAAATACGTTTTAATATATACCC
>NW_013815015.1:0-482 GCF_000517525.1 Limulus polyphemus
GTGTCTGTCGGCTGCTGTCAACTGTCCAAGTATTTCCAGTGGTTGTCCCTTCAAGCTTGTTGCCAGATATACAGCTTTATGCTCCTCTGTCCATCCATTCATCTCTGCCAGTGGCTCAAACTGTGCTCTATATGCTTCTCACGGTGCCTTCCCATCGAATTCCTGTGGCTTCCTTCGCACTGGATCACTTCTATTACTGACATTCATATCTGGGATGTGACTTCTAACGGGACTGAATATGTCTGCGTTAGGGTTTAGCTGCAGGGTCTGGATAGGGCTTGTCATTGTCTGGGGCTGATTAAGTCGATGGTCAATGTATGCTCCTCGTGTGAACGACAATAGATCGTTTTTTAACGTATCTAATTCGCTTTTAAATTTACTAATGTTTTCCATTTGTACTTCCTGCAACTGTTGGAGACTTTCTTCCTGTTTCCTTTCTTGTTCCAGTTGCCACTGCTGTAATCTCTCTTCTTGTTTCCTTT
>NW_013815016.1:0-597 GCF_000517525.1 Limulus polyphemus
CGCATGTTCCTAGCACCGCGTGATTTCCGCTGTCGTAACAGTAAGTTCATGTTTAACAATTATGGGTGAATTATATAATTTTTGTTCAACTTGGGGCCTGATGGTGGGTAAAACAAAATACGCGACCTAGCTAACTAATGAATGACTAGTTGCTTTAAAATTCTTATCAATGCTATAAATGTAGCTATTAGTTGGCCGCCAATTTTAATTTCACTCGTTTAAGCCGCCCACACCTTTTTTTCACACCTAAGGTGTTTTTGATTAGATATCATGACTTTTTGTGAATACACACTAACAAACCACAGCAAGTAACAAAGTGACACTCGATAGTAATCCACATTAGCTTTAGTATCGCAGCCCTATTATTCGGAACGGGGTTATACTTTAGAGAATCAACCAGATTATTTAAGATATATATATATGGTGGTAGTTGTTCCTTCTTAAGACAGTGTTAATAACATCCTTTATAGTAACGCCATGGAAACCTAAATTAACAGTTTCTTGTCGTCACCCGCATGCACTTGGTACAGCCGTATCAACTATCATTATTTACGCTAATTGCTGAAGATAATATTACGTGACGCTAAATGCTTTTTT
>NW_013815017.1:0-482 GCF_000517525.1 Limulus polyphemus
ACCAAAGGTCATTTTTGTATTATTTGATACGGTAACATGAGTGCACGTGAGCCATGTCATTGTAATTTCTGTATTGTTAGCCAGTCATGGCTGAAAGATCAATGTAATAAAGTAACAAATACATATATAAATGTATAATGTTATGAGATTTAAGCTATTTAGTCTAAATATTTATGTTTTCATGTTATAATTTGTGTTCATTCTAGAATGAAAGAGGAATAACTTATATTTATTTCCTAATTTTTATGGTGGTTGTGAGATCAGTCAAATCTACCAAACCCATACAGAGATTAATTACTGAAAATAACAAATAAAATATAAAGTTTTTTCTTGAGAAACATTTGATAAATATCTGGACATTATAAAAATTTTGCAAGTGAAATTAAAAATTTTCTAATGCATAAAAGTATTTTTTTATCTTAAAATTAATATTTCTTGCATCATAAATAGGCAACATGCAAAAAGGCATGAGAGAAACATTG
>NW_013815018.1:0-484 GCF_000517525.1 Limulus polyphemus
GTTTAACGTTAAAAATATTATCTGATGGATTGAAAACTTCTATACTAAAGAAGACTTCTTGATGATGAGTAATGGTAAAATATGTTCTTATGGATTTAAAACTTCTAAACTAACACAGACTTCTTGATGATGAGTAATGGTAAAATATTTTGTTATGGAATTAAAATTTCTATACTAACGGAGACTTCTTGATGATGAGTAATGGTAAATTATTGTCTTATGGATATAAAACTTCTATACTAACGTAGTATTTTTACCGTTACTCATCATCATGAAGTCTATCTTATTCATTTAAAACTTCAGTACTAATGCAGACTTCTTTATGATGACTAATGGTAAAAATATTGTCTTATGGAGTTAAAACTTCTATACTAAAGCAGACTTCTTGATGATGAGAAATAGTGAAAATATTGTTTATGGATTTAAAACTTCTATACTATCGCAGACTTCTTGATGATGAGTAATGGTAATAATATTGTCTTAT
>NW_013815019.1:0-483 GCF_000517525.1 Limulus polyphemus
ACGTCTTCTGTACTTGTGTTGAACGTATTTGTACACGTTTTCTGTACTTGTGTTGAACGTATTTGTACACGTTTTCTGTACTTGTGTTGAACGTATTTGTACAAGTTTTTTGTACGTATGTTAAGTGTATTTGTACACGTTTTTTGTACATATGGTGTATCAAATGATGTGAAACTTGCTGGTTAGAGCTGACATAGGTAGAAACTGGTCCAGTTATGGGTTTTGTAATCCAAAGACCCATACCCATTGTATTTCATGTTACACTTTTTTGGATGCAAGTTTAAAGGATCTCAAATGTTAGATCTTATTAGAAAATCTGACAGCTATAAGTGACCAATATAAACAAATGTTAGGTCTAACTAGAAAATCTGACAGCTATAAATAACCACTATAAACAAATGTTAGGACTAACTAGAAAATCTGACAGCTATAAGTGACCATTATAAACAAATGTTAGGCCTAACTAGAAAATCTGACAGCTAT
>NW_013815020.1:0-482 GCF_000517525.1 Limulus polyphemus
CCTAAGGAATATTATCTTATTTAGGTTCATAAAATGGTTAAAAACCTACGGAATCTATCTTATTTAGGTTCATAAAATGGGTAAAAACCAACGGAACCTATCTTATTTAGGCTCATAAAATGGTTAAAACCAACGGAATTATCTTATTTAGGCTCATAAAATGGTTAAAAAACCAACGGAACCTATCTTATTTAGGCTCATAAAATGATTAAAAAACCAACGGAACCTATCTTATTTAAGCTCATAAAATGGTTAAAAAGCAACGCAATTATCTTATTTAGGTTCATAAAATGGTTGAAAAAACCAACGGAATCTATCTTATTTAGGCTCATAAAATGGTTAAAAACCAACGGAATTATCTTATTTAGGCTCATAAAATGGTTAAAAAAAACCAACGGAACCTATCTTATTTAGGCTCATAAAATGGTTAAAAACCAACGGAATTATCTAATTTAAGCTCATAAAATGGTTAAAAAGCAAGG
>NW_013815021.1:0-865 GCF_000517525.1 Limulus polyphemus
ATCCATTCATCTCTGACAGAAGCTCAAATTGTGCTCTATATGCTTCCCACAGTGCCTTCCCATCGAATTCCTGTGGTTTCTTTCGTACTAGATCACCCCTATTGCTGACATTCATATCTGGTATGTGACTTCTGACAGGACTGAAGATGTCTGCATTACGGTTTAGCTGCGGAGTCTGGAAGGGGCTTGCCGTTGTCTGAGGCTGATTAAGTCGATGGTTGATGTATCTTCCTTGTGTAAAAGACAACAAATCATCCTTTAATGCATTTAATTCGCTTTGAAACTTACCAATGCTTTCCATTTGTGTACTCTGGCTTTCTCTTGGAGACTTTCTTCTTGTTTATTTTCTTTCTCCTCCATCCACTGCTTTATTCTCTCTTCTTGTTCATTTTCTTTCTCCTCCAACCACTGTTGTAGTCTCTCTTCTTGTTTATTTTCTTTCTCCTCCAACCACGGCTGTAGTCTCTCTTCTTGTTTCTTTTCTTTTTTCCTCTAACAACTGCTGTAATCTCTCTCTCTTCTTCTTTCTTTTCTTGTTCTTCTTGTTTCTTTTCTCGTTCTTCTTGTTTCGTTTCTTTTTCGTCCAACAACTGCTGTAATTTCTCTTCTTGTTTCTTTTCTTTTCCTCCAACAACTGCTGTAATCTCTCTCTTCTTGTTTTTTCACGTTTTTCTTGTTTCTTTTCTTTTTCCTCCAAGAACTGCTGTAATTTCTCTTCTTGTTTCTTTTCTTTTTCCTCCATCAACTGCTGCAATCTTTCTTTTTGTTTCTTTTCTTTCTCTTCCAACAACTGCTGTAATTTCTCTTCTTGTTTCTTTTCTTTTTCCTCCAACAACTGCTGCAATCTCTCTCTTCTTGTTTCTTT
>NW_013815022.1:0-480 GCF_000517525.1 Limulus polyphemus
TTTTTTTTTTAGTGATTATAGTAAGGCACTTCAACAATTTTTATTTAATGAAATAATACACCAAAGAATATAGACTAATAACATGCAAAAAGTAAACAAATTCACTTACCTCTAAAAATTTACCTGGCTTTCTAAATATGTGACAAGAGCCGTTAAAAATTCATCCAAGCTAGTTGTTAACTTTCTCGCGTGAATGATGTTGCTACTCTGAGTGAAATTGATGGTTATATGTTCAGTACACAATGTTATACAATACATCATTTGAAAGATGAAAACCTTGACTTTCTATTGGTTATAGGTAATATATAATGAAATGTAAGAGAGAACTATCAACAAATTGTGAAAGTGAGATGTGACAAGTGGGTGTGGTAGGAGGGGTCTGATTTTCTGTTCGATAGCTCTTTAACCAAACAAAATTGAATGCTATAAAATTATAGTTTGTTTGAGCAATAGTGATTTTATAGAGAGTATTTTACATTT
>NW_013815023.1:0-483 GCF_000517525.1 Limulus polyphemus
GTCAATTTTACGGTATCTGTCCAACTCATTTTATCTTTTGCTAGACTTAACAAAATAGGAAATAGATCTTAGCTGAATTTGCCAGATTAGTAAGTTAGCTAATTGGATAGAAGAGTGGCTGGATGGAAGAAAGCAGAGGGTTGTTATAAACGGAGTTCAGTCATACTGAATTAATGTCACAAGTGGGGTACCTTAGGACTCAGTCTTGGGACCTTTGCTCTTTTTGCTTTATATCAATGACATAGGTGAAGGAATGGTCAATGAATTTCTTAAATTTGCTGATGATATTAAGGAATTGGTTTGTTGTGTTGCTGGCTGTGAGGAGGATTCTGCTGCTTTATAAAAAGACTTAGATCATTTAGTGAGTTGGGCAAGTAGATGGCAGATGGGTTTTAATTACAATAGATGCAAAGTGATGCATGTGGGTTATCATAATTTGAATTATATGTATAATTTGGATGGGAATAACCTTAACAATGTTAT
>NW_013815024.1:0-483 GCF_000517525.1 Limulus polyphemus
ATGAAAGTACAAATTCCCTTTCGATAAAGAACAAGAATATTCATGTTATTGAACAGCTAAATTTCACACTTTAAGTGCATCGATAACAACGTGCTATTTTAAACACCAGTGTGTTTTTACTTAGAGTCGGTTGCAAACATTCTGTCAGGAAAGAAAGGGTTATGTGACGAATTTGAACCAATAATACTGTCTGTATTTTGTCACGAAAGAAAAATTTGTTTTCAAAGAAAACGAGAAATGGTTGGTTTGTTTTGAATTTCGCGCAAAGCTACACGAGGGCTATCTGTGCTAGCCGTCCCTAGTTTAGCAGTGTAGACTAGTTTGTTTTTGAATTTCACGCAAAGCTACACGAGGGCTATCTGTGCTAGCCGTCCCTAGTTTAGCAGTGTAGACTAGTTTGTTTTTGAATTTCACGCAAAGCTACACGAGGGCTATCTGTGCTAGCCGTCCCTAATTTAACAGTGTAGACTAGAGAGAAGGCAG
>NW_013815025.1:0-483 GCF_000517525.1 Limulus polyphemus
TATTGTTAATGTTGAGATGAACAATGTTTGTTATTGGCTAATGGATAGATCAACAATGTTTGGTATTGGCTAATGGTTAGATAACTAATTTTTGGTGTTGGCTAATGGTTAGATAAACAATTTTGGTATTGGCTAATGGATAGGCGAATAGTGTTTGGTATTGGCTAATGGTTAGATGATTAATGTTAGGTATTGCCTAACGGTTAGATGAAGAATATTTGGTATTGGCTAATGATTAGATGAACAGTGTTTGGTATTGCTTAATGGTTAGATGAACAATGTTTGGTATTGGTTAATGGTTAGATTAATAATGTTTGCTATTGGCTAATCGTTAGATGAATAATATTTTTCACAAAATAGTAACAATGTTCGGTATTGGCTAATGGTGAGAAGAACAATGTTTGGTATTGGCTAATGGTTAGATTAATAATGTTTCGCATAAAATAATAACAATGTTCGGTATTGTTAATGTTGAGATGAACA
>NW_013815026.1:0-484 GCF_000517525.1 Limulus polyphemus
CGAATGGACAGTGTCTTGCCAGGATGCTTTCAAGACATTGCAAGTAAAATTGGCCTCAGCTCCACTTTTAAAACTTCCAAATCCCTCACTGTCGTACATACTGGATTGTGATGCTAGTAATGTCGGAATTGGGGAATGTTGTCTCAGAAAGTGGGTGAAAGCGAACATGTGGTGGCCTACTTCAGTAGGATCCTGAGTAGACCAGAGAGGAACTACTGTGTAACACAGTGGGAACTCCTTGCTATAGTAAAGAGTCTGACATATTTCCATCCTTACCTCTATGGAGCCAGGTTTACCATAAGGACAGACCATGATGCATTACGCTGGTTAATATCATTAAAGAACCTGAGCGACAACTGGCACATTGGATCAGAAAGACAGACAAGTATAATTATAATATTGAATGTAGAGAAGGAAAATCTCATGGAAATAGCTGACGGATTGAGCCAAAGACCCTGCAAATAATGACTGCAGACATTGCTGC
>NW_013815027.1:0-745 GCF_000517525.1 Limulus polyphemus
TAAACACGCTTCGATTGTCTTTCAAGGAACAATAACGGTAGTAAACACACCTATACTGTCTTTCAAGGAACAATAATGGTAGTAAACACGCTTCGATTGTCTTTCACGGAGAAATAATGGTAAACACACTTCGCCCGTCTTTCAAGGAACAATAACGGTAGTAAACACACCTCTACTGTCTTTCAAGGAACAATAACTGTAGTAAACACACCTCTACTGTCCTTCAAGGAACAATAATGGTAGTAAACACACTTCGATTGTCTTTCACGGAGAAATAATGGTAAACACACTTCGCCCGTCTTTCAAGGAACAATAACGGTAGTAAAGAAACCTCTATTGTCTTTCAAGAAACAATAATGATAAATACACATCACCTGTCTTTCAGGGAACAATAACGGTAGTAAACACACCTATACTGTCTTTCAAGGAACAATAATGGTAGTAAACACACCTCTACTGTCTTTCAAGGAACAATAATGGTAGCTTGTCTTTAGAATAAGTAGAAGTAATATTGTTAAAAACGTTAAAGACAATAATGGTAGTAAACACACCTCACCTGTCTTTAGAATAAGTAGAAGTAATATTGTTAAAAACGTTAAAGACAATAATGGTAAACATATCTTAACCTGTCTTTCAAGGAACAATAATGGCAAATACACATCACCTGTCTTTCAGGGAACAATAACGGTAGTAAACACACCTTGCCTGTCTTTCAAGGAACAATAATGGTAGTAAACACACCTCA
>NW_013815028.1:0-657 GCF_000517525.1 Limulus polyphemus
TAATTCACACCGCACACTTAGCTTCACTGTGGTTCAGTCGCTAGTCTGAGTGCTTCTAACGTTTAACTTCTTATATTAAGACACAAATAATTCACACCGCACACTTAGCTTCACTGTGGTTCAGTCGCTAGTCTGAGTGCTTCTATCGTTTAACTTCTTATATTAAGACACAAATAATTCACACCGCACACTTAGCTTCACTGTGGTTCAGCCGCTAGTCTGAGTGCTTCTATCGTTACAAATCTGGTTTCTATACTCGCAGTTGGCAGATTCAATAGGCCTTTGTATAGCTGATACGAAAAATGGGTGGGTCAATCATAGTTCAAGGTTCATATCATCCTCCAGAAAATTTGGTTCACGAGATTAAAATATCTACATAAGTCGCTTCAAGTACGATACAGTGTAAATGTTCTTCGTACACATTTTGTTTGTGCACATATTAATCTTACGTTAGTCTACACTGAACGTATGGTTTAAAATGTTCGTTTATAAACTTAGTCTCTGCCTTTTCGTATTATTTCTCACCTTCAATAGAAATATTGCTAATCACGAGTTTCGTTGGGCGGTTCAGAAATTCCTTTAAAGACAAATAATTCAGAAACAGAGAAGTGGAGGTAAATAAGTATTAGTGGTATGGGATGTAGTTCTGTGTTACTG
>NW_013815029.1:0-482 GCF_000517525.1 Limulus polyphemus
TTACATGACAAGTAGAGTTATAGTAACATCTTACATAACAAGTAGAGTTGTAGTAACATCTTACATGACAAGTAGAGCTATAGTAACATCTTACATGACAAGTAGAGCTATAGTAACATCATACATGATAAGGACAGAGCTATAGTAACATCATACATGATAAGAATAGAGCTATAGTAACATCATACATGATAAGAATAGAGCTATAGTAACATCATACATGATAAGAATAGAGCTATAGTAACATCATACATGACAAGGACAGAGCTATAGTAACATCATACATGACAAGGACAGAGCTATAGTAACATCATACATGACAAGGACAGAGCCTGTAGTAACATCATACATCACAAGGACAGAGCTATAGTAACATCATACATGACAAGGACAGAGCTATAGTAACATCATACATGACAAGGACAGAGCTACAGTAACATCATACATGACAAAGACAGAGCTATAGCAACATCATACATGAC
>NW_013815030.1:0-482 GCF_000517525.1 Limulus polyphemus
GTAAGATTACTTCTAATTTCGATAAGCCAGCGGTTGTAAGATTACTTCTAATTACGATAAGACAGCGGTTGTAAGATTACTTCTAATTACTCTGAATTTCACTAATGAAAACTTCCCCATGTAAACTTAATTGATCTGAATTGAGATTTAAACCATATATACTGGTGACGATTTGTTTGTTTGTTTTTGAATTTCGCGCAAAGCTACACGAGGGCTATCAGCGCTAGCCGTCCGTAATTTAGCAGTGTAAGACTAGATGGAAGGCTGCTAGTCATCACCACCCACCGCCAACTCTTGGGATACTCTTTTACGAGTTTGAATTAGGGTACGATGTGGTTTTCTATTTCGTATTCATCAGTCCTTAGTTTGAATTAGGGTACGATGTGGTTTTCTATTTCGTATTCATCAGTCCTTAGTTTGAATTAGGGTACGATGTGGTTTTCTATTTCGTATTCATCAGTCCTTAGTTGGAATTAGGGTAC
>NW_013815031.1:0-843 GCF_000517525.1 Limulus polyphemus
AGTACAGATGTCCTGTGCCGTATATAAATCTGACAACAACGTCTGTAGTACAGATGTCCTGTGTCGTATATAAATCTGACAACAACGTCTGTAGTACAGATGTCCTGTGTCGTATATAAATCTGACAACAACTTCTGCAGTACAGATGTCCTGTGTCGTATATAAATCTGACAACAACTTCTGCGTACAGATGTCCTGTGCCGTGTATAAATCTGTCAAATACGTAGGGTTCTCAAAATGTTCTCAGAAATAAATCACTAAGTTCACGTATTAATTGTCTTTCGTATTTGTAAACAAATTAGATATTGTAAAGTATTAACAATATTCTCAGAAATAACTCACTAGGTTCATGTATTAGTTGTCATTCGTATTTGTAAACAAAGTAGTTATTGTAAAGTAGTTAACAATATTCTCAGAAATAACTCACTAGGTTCATGTATTAGTTGTCATTCGTATTTGTAAACAAAGTAGTTATTGTAAAGTGTTAACAATATTCTCAGATATAACTCACTAGGTTCATGTATTAGTTGTCATTCGTATTTGTAAACAAATTAATTATTGTAAAGTATTAACAATATTCTCAGAAATAACTTACTCGGTTCATATATTAGTTGTGATTCGTGTTTATAAACAAATTAATTATTGCAAAGTATTTCTAGTTTAATATCTTGCTATAACCGAATTCAATTAATTCATACTTTTATAACAATTTGAAATAACATGAGAAAACTGACGTTTCAAAATAATTAAATTGTATTCAATTTCAAAAAATTTCAAAGAAGAAATAATCACTTTAATAGTGATTTAATAGTTTTGTATGTTTATAAACAAGCATCGTTATAT
>NW_013815032.1:0-481 GCF_000517525.1 Limulus polyphemus
AATATAACGATATACTCCATGACCTGCTGACAGATAACGATATACTTCGTGACCTACTGACAGATAACGATATACTCCATGACCTGCTGACAGATAACGATATACTTCATGACCTGCTGACAGATAACGATATACTCCGTGCTCTGCTGACAGATAACGATATACTCCGTGCCCTGCTGACAGATAACGATATACTTCATGACCTGCTGACAGATAACGATATACTTCATGACCTACTGACAGATAACGATATACTCTATGACCTACTGACTGATAACGTTATACTTCGTGACCTACTGACAGATAACGATATACTCCATGACCTGCTGACAGATAACGATATACTCCATGACCTGCTGACAGATAACGTTATACTTCGTGACCTACTGACAGATAACGATATACTCCATGACCTACTGACAGATAACGATATACTCCGTGACCTGCTGACAGATAACGATATACTCCATGACCTGCTGAC
>NW_013815033.1:0-483 GCF_000517525.1 Limulus polyphemus
AGATGTTATACCATATCCCGGAACTAAGACAGTTATAGATGTTATACCATATCCCTGAACTAAGGCCTATAGACGGATACAGATGTTATACCGTATACTAAGGCCTATAGACAGCTATAGATGGTATACCGCATCCCGGAACTAAGGCCTATAGACATCTATAGATGTTATACCGTATCCCGGAACTAAGGCCTATAGACAGCTATAGATGGTATACCGCATCCCGGAACTAAGGCCTATAGACATCTATAGATGTTATACCGTATCCCGGAACTAAGACTTTAGATAGCTATAGATGTTATACCATATCCCGGAACTAAGGCCTATAGACATCTATAGATGTTATACCGTATCCCGGAACTAAGACAGTTATAGATGTTATACCATATCCCGGAACTAAGACAGTTATAGATGTTATACCATATCCCTGAACTAAGGCCTATAGACGGATACAGATGTTATACCGTATACTAAGGCCTATAG
>NW_013815034.1:0-347 GCF_000517525.1 Limulus polyphemus
TGGAAGGTGGTGTGGGCTAATTACCATGGCTTTTATACGATCCAGATATCATTACGACACTGATATTAGACTACTATACTGGAAGGGGGTGTGGGCTAATTACCATGGCTTTTATACGATCCAGATATCATTACGACACTGATATTAGACTACTATACTGGAAGGGGGTGTGGGCTAATTACCATGGCTTTTATACGATCCATATATCATTACACACTGATATTAGACTACTATACTGGAAGGGTGTGTGGGCTAATTACCATGGCTTTTATACGATCCAGATATCATTAGGACACTGATATTAGACTACTATACTGGAAGGGGGTGTGAGCTAATTACCATGGCTC
>NW_013815035.1:0-483 GCF_000517525.1 Limulus polyphemus
CTGTTGTATGTATCTATATAAATATAATAGTACTGTTGTATGTATCTATATAAATATAACAGTACTGTCTGTTGTATGTATCTATATAAATATAATAGTACTGTGTTGTATGTTATCTATATAAATATAGTAGTGTCTGTAGTGTGTTATCTATATAAATATAATAGTAGTATCTGTTGTCTGTTATCTATATAAATATAATAGTGCTATCTGTTGTGTGTATCTATATAAATATAATAGTACTGTGTTGTATGTTATCTATATAAGTATAACAGTACTGTATGTTGTATACATCTATATAGAAATAATAGTACTATCTGTTGTATGTATCTATATAAATATAATAGTACTGTCTGTTGCACGTATCTGTATAAATATAATAGTACTGTATGTTGTATACATCTATATAAAAATAATAAATTGTCTGTTGTATGTATCTATATAAATATAATAGTACTGTATGTTGTATACATCTATATAAAA
>NW_013815036.1:0-483 GCF_000517525.1 Limulus polyphemus
CTAACATGTGGAAATAGATGAAACATACAATCTAGAATATCTGTAATAGCAGCAGGTGTGGTAAATATCGCCACTAACGTACTTATCTGGAATGTGAAAGTAATTCAACGAAGTTATTTTCCTAGGCTGTTCATCAGATTGGAAAACGTTGAATATTATTTGGAATATGAGAGCGGTTCAATAGAGTTATATCCCCGAGCTGTTCAGAACACTAGAAAATGTTCTTTACCTGATGAAGTGCTCTTGAATGTATTTGAAAGATTGCAAATAATCAATATATAATGCAGAGTTAGCCTCGAAATATAGTTTTATTATCAATTATTATTTAAAGACTCTTATTCTATCATGTTAGTGTCTTCTATTAATGTCTTTTCTATGTTTGGAATTATGTACAAAGCTACTCAATGGGTTATCTATGCTCTGCCCACCACAGGTATCGAAACCCGGTTTCTAGTGTTGTAAGTCCACAGACATATCACTGTG
>NW_013815037.1:0-690 GCF_000517525.1 Limulus polyphemus
TAGACAAAGATACTCCTCTGTTAATAAGGGGAATAAGGTGCTAAATAACGTTGTGAAAAGCCAGCATCCACCACCAAGCACCGATGTTAGAAAAAAGCAAGTACTTCGAGTTGATGATGTAGAAAAGACGAAAGATGGTTATGCTGCCAGAGAAACGACAGGTGATCTTGCTGAAACAAAGAAACAAGGTGGAGATGTATTTTCAATAAAAATTAAAGTCGTGGTAGGTGCTAACGACAGAGAACTAAATAATGATGCAACATATAGTAAAAAATTACCAAAAAAACATACAGAAAATACATTCGTGCCATTACATAGGAAGGGACAAATCAATTTCAACAAGTATGGTAAAAGTGGTTTTGCTGAAGTACATAAACATGATGGGGTGAAAGTTCAGCATTTGACATATAAAACTGCTAATAGATATGATCATTTACTTGATGCAAGAAAAACAACTTATCATCATGATGAAAACATATACGCGAATGCAGGTATTTCTTCAATAGCAACTGAATATGCATCAGGTGGATACAGTGTAAACGAAATGAATGACGGTGCTGCAAGTAAAGTGTCATACAAAAAACATTAGTAAATATATTCAATCCATTTTATATGAAAGAAAATCCATCCAGTTAGAGAATAGTAAAGAAACTAGTTTACTGATGCAAATGAAAATATAAGGATTAATTC
>NW_013815038.1:0-481 GCF_000517525.1 Limulus polyphemus
TAGAGTTTCTATTCAATATGCTTTACAGCAAGTATACCATTCAATATGGCATGCTATACGGGACGTATCTTCTTCCGTACTGGTCTCCATCTCGTTGGCTTCTGCTTCACGTGGGGTTCATCTGCTTCATCAGGAAATGTTCTATCATCGGTAACAGTCGCATCAGTGGTAGTAACTTCACCAAGAACTTCATCGTTTCCCTTCTCAAAACTGAGTAGAGTTTCTTCTTCGACGGTGGCTTCTTCAGGTGGCACATCTTCAGCAGCGTCATTTGTTCTGTTGTCCACTTCATCCCAACTGAAATGTCCTGGACCGTGATAACGCCAAAGCCTGTTGGCATGCACCACTTTTTGTTTACCTCGCCGAACACATTTTATCCGGAAAGTCTCGTCTGAGAGACGATCCACTATGTCATATGGGCCTTCCCATGGAGAAGACAACTTAGGAGACTTCCCTATTGTCTTCCTGGGATTATACAACC
>NW_013815039.1:0-684 GCF_000517525.1 Limulus polyphemus
ACTGTCCATAAGAATACCCAAGATTTATCAATACTGTGTACTGTCAATAAGAAGACACAAGATTTAACGATACTGTGTACTGTCAATAAGAAGACACAAGATTTTACGATACTGTGTACTGTCAATAAAAAGACCCAAGATTTAACAATACTGTATACTGTCAATAAGAAGAAACAAGATTTAACGATATTGTGTACTTTCAATAAGAAGAAACAAGATATAACAATACAATGTACTCTCAATAAGAAGACACAAGATTTTACGATACTGTGTACTGTCAGTAAGAAAACACAAGATAATGTGTACTGTCAATAAGAAGACACAAGATTTAACGATACTCTGTACTGTCAATAAGAAGACACAAGATTTAACAATAATGTGTACTGTCAATAAGAAGACACAAGATTTAACGATACTCTGTACTGTCAATAAGAAGACACAAGATTTAACGATACTGTGTACTGTCAATAAGAAGACACAAGATTTAACGATACTTTATTGACAATACACGAAGACACAAGATTTAACTATACTGTGTACTGTCAATAAAAAGACCCAAGATTTAACAATACTGTGTACTGTCAATAAGAAGACACAAGTTAAATCTTGGGTCTTCTTATGGACAGTACACAGTATAGGTTAATCCAGTACACAGTATTTCAATAAGAAGACACAAGATTTAAC
>NW_013815040.1:0-482 GCF_000517525.1 Limulus polyphemus
CTCTGTTTCTTGCTCTCTATAAGTTATTTGTCTTAATTTTTGTGCTTGAATTCTGGTTTGACGTTGTTCAAAAGTTTCTTGTTGTCTATATCCAGCTGGCCTTGATGATTCTGACTGAACTCTGGCTTTGTGCTGTTCAACAGTTTCTTGCTTCCTTTGAGTAGCCTGCATTTCAGCTTGAGCTCGAAGTCTAACTTTACGTTGTTCCAAAGTCTCTTCCTGTATTTGAGCAGCCTGTCTTGTAGCTTGTGCTTGAAGTCTTTGATTGCATTTTTCTTCTCTTTCAGCTTCTCTTTGTGCTTGCATTCTTTTAGCGGCAGAAAACTTTCCATAGAAAGGGTGTTTCTTGGGTGGCATAATCACTAAACAATAATTTGCAATTCACAAAGTTACTAAGTCACTTATGAAACCACTTAGCACTATTTAAAGAAAACTGTTTTTGGAAATACTGAATTGACAGCAAAGGCGATCTGAGTGTCTCC
>NW_013815041.1:0-481 GCF_000517525.1 Limulus polyphemus
AAAATTGTTAAGTGCTTTACTATATATAATAATAAAAATCAACCTTAACTCTCATCGACAATTGAGGGCTGGAAAAAAGAAGATTGGGTAAGTACTTTATTTCTTGTTTTTCGTATTTATTCTCTATTTATTATTATAAAAGTAACTAAAATTAAAAGTACAGATCTTTTTAAGTTATTTAAGACCAGAATAGGTAAAATAAGTAATAATAATAATGTAATTAAAATTATTCATGAAGCATGCATGCGAGCAGCTCATGGGTAATACAATTCGATAGCGTAACGCAAGCTGCACGTTCCCCGAGTGATTTACAACTTAATGGTGCAGATAGCAGTTAAACACGGTTCAAAGGGCAAAAAAACTCAATTATAAGTAGATGTATAATGTTACAATCTGAAGTCATACTAGAAAGAAAAAGGTTAATTTAGGTTTATTTCGATTTTTTTGGTGGTTACGAGGTTGGTCAAATTGACCGATCCAG
>NW_013815042.1:0-481 GCF_000517525.1 Limulus polyphemus
TTTGTATTATCATTTCTGCGACTTTTCTGGTCCATTTTGTTACTCTTCTATTGGCTTTCTGAAAGAGTATGTGTACTGCAGTGAAGCTTTTTAATATTGCTCTGTTATAGATGTCTTGCTATCAGAGGGTTCTAGATTGACGGATCTTAACCAAATTTGATTTGTAGATTCACTACTTCGTTCCACAGTATCTTGCGAAGTTTCACCTTCCTACTATGCGTTTTAAAGGAGTTATGACAGATTTTGCGTTTTTTACCAGTACTTTGTCCCATTTAGACGAATCTTTTTGAATTTTTTAATGAAGGTTCACGTCAACCTTGCGAAATTACATACAAAACTCTAGATTTCTAGTTTTAGTTTTACGAATTTTGTGGTCGTTTCATGTTACTTTTTTATTGGCTTCCATTAAAACGTATGTGTACTGCAGTGAAGCTTTTTGTTAACGATTGTTTCTCGATTTGTTGTTACAAGAGGGTCCTGA
>NW_013815043.1:0-696 GCF_000517525.1 Limulus polyphemus
GTATCTACTACCATCAATGTTTCATGTATATCATATACATGAGACATTGATGGTAACAGATGCTTAAGTATATATAGATATACATGAAACATTGATGGTAGCAGATGCTTAAGTTTATATAATATACATGAAGTATTGATGGTAGTTGATTCTTAAGTTTATATGATATACATGAGACAATGATGGTAGCAGATGCTTCAGTTTATATGATATTGAAATACATGTAACATTGATGGTAGCAGATACTGAAGTTTATCTAGATATACATGAGACATTGATGGTAGCAGATACTTAAGTTTATATGATATACATGAAACATTGATGGTAGTAGATACTTAAGGTTATATGATATACATGAAACATTGATGGTAGCAGATACTTAAGGTTATATGATATACATGAAACATTGATGTTAGCAGATTTCTAAAGATTATCTAGATATACATGAAACATTGATGGTAGCAAATGCTTAAGTTTATGTAGATATACATGAGACATTGATGGTAACAGATACTTAAGTTATATCATATAAACTTAAGAATCTACTACCATCAATACTTCATGTATATTATATAAACTTAAGCATCTGCTACCATCTGCTACCATCAATGTTTCATGTATATCTAGATAATCTTTAGAAATCTGCTAACATCAATGTTTCATGTATATCTAGATAATCTTTAGAAATCTGCTAAC
>NW_013815044.1:0-482 GCF_000517525.1 Limulus polyphemus
AACAACGAACGTTAACTTCAAAAATACTTCCTGACTGCAGTTCAATTACTCACTACCTAACACACATTGTCACGTTACTCCGTGACCATCTTATATATACCAAACTACCCTATATCTAGTAAATGCTAGGGCATTCACGAAGGAACAAGATACTTCTAGAAACGTGGCGTGACACTAGTCACGTGACCTACCTGACGCAACACTGCCCCCTCCTTAGTATTGTTCGTCCCGAACAATAACCACATACAATAAACCAATAACAATTAACAATAACTTAATTAAATGTACAGAATTACAAACACAAAATTACAATTCAACAAAGTCTCTTAATTTTACGGGACGTATCTTCTTCCATACTGGTCTCCATCTCGTTGGCTTCTGCTTCGTGTGGGATTCATCTGCTTCATCAGTAAATGTCCTTTCGTCAGTAACAGTCACATCAGTGGTAGTAACTTCATCAAGAACTTCACCGTTTCTATTCT
>NW_013815045.1:0-483 GCF_000517525.1 Limulus polyphemus
ACATGGATTATAAAACAGATTGATAAAATACTACTTAAGTTTACAAATAACAAATTTTATTAGCTTATAAAACTGTACATATACTTAACTAGATCTTGTACAGGTAGCATTCTGGTATTCATGGTTACATTATATGAACCTTTCGTGCTTTTGCTGCTGCAAATGCATCAATTAAACTATCAAAATTTAAGGTATTAAGTACGTCTTTTTCAACACTTAATATTGCCAAGTTACTAAGTCGTTCTTGAGTCACTGAGGTTCTCAAGTATGTAAGAATTAATTTCAGCTTGCTGAAGGACCTTTCACAACTAGCAATAGAAACCCCAATTGTTAACAAAATCTGCAATGCAATTCTTAAATTTCGGAAAACATCTTCACCAAATAAAACTATAAATGTTAGCAAATCAGTTGTAACCATTGGTTCAGGAAAATCGGTCTGTGTTCTTTTACTTATCAACATTCTACAGTCTTTAATTTCTCGGT
>NW_013815046.1:0-481 GCF_000517525.1 Limulus polyphemus
TTTTTGTTCAGAATTCTTTGTTGAATGCCTGACATTGACAGCAGCATTATCCTAACATTGTGAACAACAATCACTCATTAAAATTCCATCTGCTTCTAATTTTGTGCTTATTGTCTTCTCAATATTGGAAGCGTCTTTTTCCTTTATCTGTATAAAGTAAATAAATGACTCTTTGATTTCTACTTTTCTTGTCTTAAAGTCAATGTCAACAAACCGAATCACTTGGACCAATTGCTCAAGATGGGCTAAATCAGGTGTGGAATCAAACAGAATACCATAGTATTTGTTTCTACGAATTGCTGACAAGCAATAATTTCACACATGTGAAGCCATGAAATTTATAAACTCATTTTGGATTTCAGGAGAAAGATAAGATGTTGACGTTTGCTTGTTTTTAACACGCTCTAAATGCTCTCTCATTACTGGATCATACTTTGGTAATAACTGCAAAAGTGATAAGTAATTTCGAGGGTTTTCATTA
>NW_013815047.1:0-483 GCF_000517525.1 Limulus polyphemus
TCAATAATAGCCGAAACTACAGTTGTAGCTTCCTGATTTGGTATTGCATATGCCTCAGGCCACTTGGTGAAATAATCCATCACCACACAAATGTACTTGTTTACAGCACGAATTTGGGGCAAAGGACCAGCAATGTCAACGGCTACTCTTTTCATTGGAGCACGTCCCTTATAATTTGGTCCCTTTTTGCACAACATGTACTGCAGGTCCTGCACCATTCTTTAATATCTTGCTTGATACCTATCCAGTAAAATCTCTTCCGTAGGTGACTCAATGTCTTCTTAACTCCGACATGTCCTGCTGTTAAACTATTATGGGATTGACGCACACAACTTCCCGTAACTTTCTCGGTATAACTGTTTGCCAGGTCGTCACTTTCCCATCTCCGAACAAGAATACCATCTTCAAGCTTCAACTGGTCCCATTGTGTCCAATAGTTCTTTGTCACAGAGCTTAAGCTAGACACCTTCTCCCAAGCAGGGT
>NW_013815048.1:0-482 GCF_000517525.1 Limulus polyphemus
GATTTAACCAATACTGTGTACTGTCAATAAGAAGACACAATATTTAACAATACTGTGTACTGTCAATAAGAAGACACAAGATTTAACAATACTATGTACTATCAAAAAGAAGACAAGATTTAACAATACTGTGTATTATCACTAACAATCCGCAAGATTTAACAATACTGTGTACTGTCAATAAGAAGACACAAGATTTAACAATACTATGTACTAACAAAAAGAAGACAAGATTTAACAATACTGTGTACTATCACTAAGAAGCCGCAAGATTTAACGATACTGTGTACTATCAATAACAGGCCACAAGATTTAACAATACTGTGTACTGTCAATAAGAAGACAGAAGATTTAACAATACTGTGTACTGTCAATAAGAAGACACAAGATTTAACGATACTGTGTACTATCAATAACAGGCCACAAGATTTAACAATACTGTGTACTGTCAATTAGAAGACACAAGATTTAACAATACTGTG
>NW_013815049.1:0-482 GCF_000517525.1 Limulus polyphemus
AGATGAGTTCGTAGATGCCTTGGACAGTCCACAACTTAAGATGCAAGTGAAGCAAGCACACCCCTCTACCATGCAGGATGCAATGGCCAGAGCTCTCGAATTTGAATCCTACGTTAAGTCCAGCACAGAGGTACCGAGGTTGGTACAGTCATCTGGATTCAAGGCCAGAAAAGGTTAGCTTTCAGAAAGGTTTGAGGGACTTTGCTGGTACTGTAACAAACCTGGGCACAAGAGAGAGCTCAATGCTGGCAACTTCAACATAGGGGAGATGATACAGCAGAAAAGGCTGGTATCTAGAAAGGTTGTTGGAACTGTGGAAAGCACGGACATTTGAGGAGCCAGTGTAGGAGGAATATTACCAACAAGTCAGCCTCAAGGAGACCAGTAGTATCACTCAACACCATCGTGAAAGTCCCAACAGCTAGGTGTAAAATGCCAAGCACACACACAGTGTCTATGTAGACAGGAAAGCTAGATGGACC
>NW_013815050.1:0-484 GCF_000517525.1 Limulus polyphemus
ATTGCTCAGTCTCATACAAAACCACTTCCGACCCAAAAACCTGAACTCCATCCGCAGAAAGTGATGCTTTGCATTTAGTGGGATATCAAAGGAGTAATTCATTTCGAACTCCCCAGTCCACAGCGAAGTGTCAATGCATAGATCTATAGTCAGCAACTGGAACGTTTAAACCAAGCCCTTCATCAGAAACGCCCTTCACTCGTCAATCGGAAAGGTGTTCTTCTTCTTCTCCACGACAAAGCACGTCCACATGTGGCACGTTTGACGCAACACAAGATTATAGAGTTGGGTTGGAAAGTTTTCCCCCACCCACCATATTCTCGAGATATGGTACCATCAGATTACCATCTTTTTTCGTTCGCTGGGAAAACGTATGCAAATGTGGAAGGTGTTAAAGAAGACATTGACATGTTTTTTGCTTAAAAGCCAAGTGATTTCTTTAATCAGGGCATTAACAACCTGAAGATGGGAAAGCATCATCGAT
>NW_013815051.1:0-481 GCF_000517525.1 Limulus polyphemus
CCAGATAAAATGTGGTCGGCGAGGTAAGCCAAAAGTGGTGCATGCCAACAGGCTTTGGCGTTATCACGGTCCAGGACATTTCAGTTGGGACGAATTGGACAACAGAACAAATGACGCTGCTGAAGACGTGCCACCTGAAGAAGCCAATGTCGAAGAAGAAACTCTACTCAGTTTTGAGAAGGGAAACGGTGAAGCTCTTGATGAAGTTACTACCACTGATGTGACTGTTACCGATGATAGGACATTTCCTGATGAAGCAGATGAACCTCACATGAAGCAGAAGCCAACAAGACAGAGACCAGTACGGAAGAAGATACGTCCCGTAAAATTAAGAGACTTTGTTGAATTGTAATTTTATGATTGTAATTCTGTACATTTAATTAAGTTATTGTTAATTATTATTGGTTTATTGTAAGTGGCAATTGTTCGGGACGAACAATACTAAGGAGGGGGCAGTGTTGTGTCATCGAGGTAACGTGAC
>NW_013815052.1:0-483 GCF_000517525.1 Limulus polyphemus
TTGGTGTCAGAAGTGGGAAAGAAAATAAAAAGAAGAAGATGGAAACGAGAGGCGGCAAAACAAACTACAGCTTAGGAGACTTGATGGCAGCAATACAAGAACAGCAAAAAAACAAGAACTAGAAAAGAAACAAGAAGAGAGATTACAGCAGTTGTTGGAGGAAAAAGAAAATAAACAAGAAGAGCGAGAAAAGAAACAAGAAGAGAGACTATGGCAGTGGTTGGAGGAGAAAGAAAATAAACAAGAAGAGAAATTACAGCAGTTTTTGGAGGAAAAAGAAAAGAAACAAGAAGAACGAGAAAAGAAACAAGAAGAGAGATTACAGCAGTGGCAAGAAAACCTTCAACAGTGGCAGCTCAAACAGCAAAATAAACAAGGAGAGAGATTACAACAGCTATTGGAGGAGAAAGAACATAAACAAGAAGAGAGACTACAGCAGTGGCAACTGGAACAAGAAAGGAAACAAGAAGTACGGAAAACATT
>NW_013815053.1:0-483 GCF_000517525.1 Limulus polyphemus
GAATTGACTGACAGAATTATGGCCAGTTCTCACGTTGTTGTTCCTTGACAAGTTTTTATTTCAGTGTTTGTCCTGTTAACGTCAGACTTAAGGTTTAGGTCTCGTGTTTGTATAAATAGTCGGCGCAAGCGTCTTTTTAGAATTAGTGTATGTATTTGTGGTGTGAGATTCCAATGATTGATGTCTGTTACTTTTTTGTGTTTGGGTTCCGTGTTTTGTAGCGCTTGGGTTATGTATGGCACTTGAAACATCTGCTGCATGCTAATCTATCTCTGCACTGTTTCGAGCTGAATAATTAAACATCGGGAGTATTTAAGGTATTCCAATCAGTTTTTGAGTAAATGTAAACTGTGGAAAGTGGAGTCGGGTTGTTATTGCACCGGTTAGTATTTAAATGAAAGGATATGGGATCGTGATTGCTGCCTATGTCTTCGTTGACATGAAAATTATGTGCATATTTTAAAAATGTGCACGTGATTATTA
>NW_013815054.1:0-1559 GCF_000517525.1 Limulus polyphemus
ATAAGAAGACACAAGATTTAACAATACTGTGTCCTGTCAATAAGAAGATACAAGATTTATCAATACTGTATACTGTCAAAAAGAAGACACAAGATTTAACAATACTGTGTCCTGTCAATAAGAAGATATAGGATTTATCAATACTGTGTCCTGTCAATAAGAAGATACAGGATTTTCAATACTCTGTACTGTCAATAAGAAGACACAAGATATAACGATACTGTGTATATCTTCTTATTGACAGGTTCTTATTGACAGTACACAGTATTGATAAATCCTGCGTTAAATCTTGTGTCTTCTTATTGACAGTACACAGTATTGATAAATCCTGTATCTTCTTATTGACAGGACTCAGTATTGTTAAATCTTGTGTCTTTTTACTGACAGTACACAGTATCCTTAAATCTTGTGGCTTGTTATTGATAGTACACATTATCATTAAATGTTATGTCTTGTTATGATAGTACACAGTATCGTTAAATCTTTTGTCTTCTTATTGACAGTACGCATTATTGATAAATCCTTTTTCTTCTTATTGACAGGACACAGTATTTTTAAATTATGTTTCTTCTTATTGACAGTACACAGTATTTATAAATCCTGTATCTTCTTATTGACAGGACACAGTATTGATAAATCCTGTATCTTCTTATTGACAGGACACAGTATTGTTAAATCTTGTGTCTTCTTATTGACAGTACACAGTTTTGATAAATCCTGTATCTTCTTATTGACAGGACATAGTATTGTTAAATCTTGTGTCTTGATAAATCCTGTATCTTCTTATTGACAGTACACAGTATTGATAAATCCTATATCTTCTTATTGACAGGACACAGTATTGTTAAATCTTGTCTCTTCTTATTGACAGTACACAGTATTACTGTGTACTGTCAATAAGAAGACACAAGATTTAACGATACTGTGTACTTATTGACAGGAAGATACAGGATTTATCAATACTGTGTACACAGTATTGATAAATCCTTTATATTCTTATTGACAGGACACATTATTGTTAAATCTTGTGTCTTCTTATTGACAGTACACAGTATTGATAAATCCTGTATCTTCTTATTGACAGGACACAGTGTTTTAAATCTTGTGTCTTTTTATTGACAGTACACAGTATCGTAAAATCTTTTGGCTTGTTATTGATAGTACACAGTATCATTAAATCTTATGACTTTTTATGATAGTACACAGTATCGTTAAATCTGTCTTCTTATTGACAGTACTAGTATTGTTAAATCTTGTATATTCTTATTGACATTATTGACAGGACACAGTATTGATAAGTCCTGTATCTTCTGATTGACAGGACAGAAGATACAGGATTTATCAATACTGTGTCCTTTCAATAAGAAGATACAGGATTTATCAATACTGTGTACTGTCAATAAAAGACACAATATTAAAATACTGTGTCCTGTGAATAAGAAGATACAGGATTTATCAATACTGTGTACTGTCAATAAAAAGAGTATCGTTAAATCTTGTGAGTACACATATAGTTAAATCTTGTGTCTTTTTATTGACAGTACACAGGTCAATAAGAA
>NW_013815055.1:0-2751 GCF_000517525.1 Limulus polyphemus
CCTAGTTGTTTATGGAGTAGATGTACCAAATAACACTAAAGATGAGTATGGGGTTACACATTCTGTAACTAGAGTTACACCTAGGTGTTCATGGAGTAGTTGTACCAAGTAAGGCAAAGGATGAGTATGGTGGTTTTAAATTCGGTAACTAGAGTTACACATAGGAGTTCGTGGAGTTGTTGTAAAAAATAACGCTAAAGATGAGTATGGGGGTTATAAATTCGGTAACTAGAGTTAAACCTAAGTGTTCATGGAGTAGTTGTACCAAGTAAGGCTAAAGATGAGTTTGGTGGTTATAAATTCTTTAACTAGAGTTACATCTAGGTGTTCATGGAGTAGTTGTACCAAATAACGCTAAAGATGAGTATGGTGGTTATAAGTTCGGTAACTATAGTTACACTTAGATGTTTATGGAGTAGTTGTACCAAGTAAGGCTAAAAATGTGTATAGCGGTTATAAATTCTTTAACTAGAGTCACACCTAGGTGTTCATGGAGTAGTTGTACCAAATAACGCTAAAGATGAGTATGGCTAGTTACCGAATTTATAACCACCATACTCATCTTACCCTTACTTGGCACAACAAATCCAAGAACACTTAGGTGTAGCTATAGTTACCGTATTTATAACCATGTAACTGCCATACTCATCTTTAGCCTTACTTGGTACAATTACTCTATAAACACCTAGGTGTAACTCTAGTTACCGAATTTGTAACCACCATACTCCTCTTTAGAGTTATTTGGCACAACTACTCCATGAACACCTGGGTGTAACTATAGTTACCGAATTTATAACCACCATACTCATCTTTAGCGTTATTTGGTAAAACAACTCCACGAACACCTAGGTGTAACTGTAGTTACCGAATTTGTAACCACCATACTCATCTGTAGCATTATTTGGTACAAGAACTCCACGAATACCTATGGGTTATAAATTCGGTAACTAGAGTTACACCTAGGTATTCGTGGAGTTCTTGTACCAAATAACGCTACAGATGAGTATGGTGGTTACAAATTCGGTAACTGGAGTTACACCTAGGTGTTCGTGGAGTTGTTGCACCAAATAACGCTAAAGATGAGTATGGGGGTTATAAATTCGGTAACTCTAGTTAAAACTAAGTGTTCATGGAATAGTTGTACCAAGTAGAGCTAAAGATGAGTTTGGTGGTTATAAATTCTGTAACTAGAGTAACACCTAGGTGTTCATGGAGTAGTTGTACTAAGTAAGGCTAAAGAAGAGTATGGTGGTTATAAGTTCGGCAACTAGAGTTACACCTAGGTGTTCGTGGAGTTGTTGTACCAAGTAAGGTTAACGATGAGTATGGTTATAAATTGGGTTACTAGAGTTACACATAGGTGTTCGTGGAGTTGTACGAAATAACGCTAAAGATGAGTATGGGGTTACAAATTAGGTAACTAGAGTTACACCTAGGTATTCATGGAGTAGTTGTTCCAAGTAATGCTAAAGATAAATGTGGTGGTTATAAGTTCGGTAACTAGAGTGACACCTAGGTATTCGTGGAGTTCTTGTACCAAATAACGCTACAGATGAGTATGTTGGTTACAAATTCTGTAACTAGAGTTACACCTAGGTGTTCGTGGCGTTGTTGTACCAAATAACGCTAAAGATGAGTATGGGGGTTATGAATTCGGTAACTCTAGTACAACTACTCCATGAACACCTAGGTGTTACTCTAGTTACAGAATTTATAACCACCAAACTCATCTTTAGCTCTACTTGGTACAACTACTCCATGAACACTTAGTTTTAATTAAGTAAGGCTAAAGATGAGTATGGTGGTTATAAGTTCGGTAACTAGTGTAACTCTTTGGTGTTCGTGGAGTTGTCGTACCAAGTAAGGCTAACGATGAGTATGATGGTTATAAATTCGGTAACTATAGTTACACTTAGGTGTTTATGGAGTAGTTGTACCAAGTAAGGCTAATGATGAGTATGGTGGTTATAAATTCGGTAACTAGAGTTACACATAGGTATTCGAGGAGTTGTTGTACCAAATAACGCTAAATATGAGTATGGTGGTTATAAATTCGGTAACTAGAGTAACACCTAGGTGTTCGTGGAGTTGTTGTACCAAGTAAAGCTGACGATGAGTATGGTGGTTATAAATTAGGTAACTATAGTTACAAGTAGGTATTCGTGGAGTAGTTGTACCAAGTAAGGCTAAAGATGAGTATGGTGGTTATAAATTCGGTAACTAGAGTTACACCTAGGTGTTCATGGAGTAGTCGTACCAAGTAAGTCTAAAAATGAGTATGGTGGTTATAAAATTGGAAACTAGAGTTACACCCACCATACTCATCTTTAGCCTTACTTGGTACAACTACTCAATGAACACCTAATAGGTGTAACTCTAGTTACTGAATTTGTAACCACCATACTCATCTTTAGCGTTACTTGGTACAACTACTCTATGAACACATAGGTGTAACTCTAGTTATAGAATTTATAACCACCATACTCATCTTTAGCCTTACTTGGAACAATTACTCCATGAACATATAAGCGTAACTCTAGTTACCGAATTTATAATGTGTTCGTGGAGTTGTTGTACCAAATAACGCTAAAAATGAGTATGTTGGTTACAAATTCGGTAACTATAGTTACACCTAGGTGTTCGTGGAGTTGTTATACCAAATAACGCTAAAGATGAGTATGGGAGTAATAAATTCGGTATCCAGAGTCAAACCTAAGTGTTCATGGCGTATTGTTCCAAGTAAGGCTAAAG
>NW_013815056.1:0-483 GCF_000517525.1 Limulus polyphemus
GTCATCGACATATCTGTACTCGTGAAATGGCCCTGAAATTGCGTGTCTCTCATGAAATAATACATAAACATCTAAGGAATATGGGAAGACTCCATAAAGAAGGTGTTTGGGTGCCTCAAGAACTCTCCGATAATCATCGTTTCCAACGTGTGAATGTTACTTCGTCTCTTCTGGCGCGTGAACCATTTTTGGACAGAATTCTCACCGGTGATGAAAAATGAATTCTCTATGAGAATATTAAACGCCAAAAACAATAGCTCAGTCCTAGACAAAAAATCACTTTCGACACCAAAACCTGGACTCCATCCGCAGAAGTGATGCTTTGCATTTGGTGGGATATCAAAGGAGTTGTTACGTCTCCGTTTGTTAATTAACTTTCCGTAACTACGTCCGACGAAATTTTAGCGACACAAGTCCTTACTTAATAAAACTGGTTTATTCTTTCCGAATACAACTTTACGATACACTTATTTTGAACAATCG
>NW_013815057.1:0-483 GCF_000517525.1 Limulus polyphemus
TTGGTTTTTTGGCTGTTTCTTGACTTGCCGGTCGAGTATATCCAGAGGTTTTCGATGGGGTTCATGTCAGGAGATTGGCTCGGCCAGGGCAACTTCTGGATACCATTTTCTTCCTGCCACTTTTGGGTGTTTCTAGCAGTGTGACACGGTGCTCCATCTTCGTGGAACAACATTTCTTGTCCACAAAACTCGAGGAATAAAGTGGCAAGAGTCCTTCTTCCAATATTTCGACGTATTTCGCAAAATTTATGTTGCCAATGCACTCCACTAAGCTCGATCTCCCACCAACCCAAACAGCTCCCCAAACCATCACGCTGAAACCACCATGCTTCACAGTTGGCTGCAATCTGTTGAGCCAAAACTCTTGGTGAGGCATTCTCCAGACCAATATCCTTCCACTGTCTGAAAATTGAGCGAATCTTAATTCGTCTGAGAACAATACGGTCTTACCAAAAGTCCAGAGGCTTGGTCATCATATCACTT
>NW_013815058.1:0-916 GCF_000517525.1 Limulus polyphemus
ACAGTCTGTTTCTATAACACTGCCGCACCTAGCTATGACGTCTGCGCGCGACTGGCACGAAACTTAAACATACTGAAAAGACCTAATAAAGAAAAAAACATATGGCCAAATATGATAGCCTTCTACTTTGTACACACGGGAGCTAGATCCGCTTCCTGCTAACGACATCGCTTAACGACTCCCCCCCCCCTACACTCACATACTCCCCCTGACAAAAAAAAATATAGTAAATAATGATGATAAACATTAACAACGCATCACATTGATATCGAACATCAAGAGGACGCGCACAAAACAAAGTATCTTATCAATATAAGTCGACCGACAGTAACAACATCATTATCAGCATCACACATACATCATTTGGCAGCACACGTTCAAGTCAAACGGAAATTCGAAGACGACCTTACACGTGAAACCAGACCTTAAGAGCTATATATATATATTTCTACACGAAATTCCAAGACGACCTTACACGTGAAACGCCCCTACGGCTGAAAGGGCGTGCATGTTTGGTAGGACAGGGGATTCGAACCCGTGACCCTCAGATTGCGAGTCGAGCGCCCTAACCACCTGGCCATGCCGGGGCCTTGTTGAAAAGAAACGTCTTCGTTGTATAGAAAAGTGTATATTTTTGTACATTCATCTAAAATTCACTTTTTTTAAAATAAAAAAGCACACTTCATAATCTGCAGCCCGAAAGCTAAATCAAAAATCTTTTTCATTTGAATCTTTGGATATTGTACAAAATATAGTCCTTAAGGTCTGATTTCACGTGTGAAGTCCTCTTGACATTTCCTATAGAAATATATATGGTCCTTAAGGTCTGGTTTCACGTGTAAGGTCGTCTTGGAATTTCGTGTAGAAATATATATAGTCCTTAAGGCCTGTTATAATGTGACGGTCAATCCCACTA
>NW_013815059.1:0-640 GCF_000517525.1 Limulus polyphemus
GACTTCGAGGTCCTCGTAAAAGAATATTCCGTTTGAAGTAGAGTAATGTATATTTTAATAATGAATACTTTTCGATGAAATATGGGATGTTTTGAATTTCGCTGTAGCCGTCCCTAATTTAGCAGTGAAAGACAGGGAAGGCAACTAATCATCACCTCCCACCGCCAACTCTTGGGCTACTCACTTACCAGCTTCTTCCGTGTGATATTTATTAACGAACAGCGAAAGAGAGATAGAGAAAAAATAAACGAAAAATTAACAGTTTCTTAACTTACGTTAACACAAAACCAAATCAGTTGGCACTTGATATAAAAGATTTTTGAAATTTGATAAAGTGAAAACATGCACCATCCATTTTTATTCTGTTTCTCTATTGATTAGTATTTAATCAAAATTTATAACATTAATTTCAACATGTGAAGATTTTTTAGTGGACATGCGAAGACTTATCTGAAAAAAATGTTATGAACCCATAAAATCTGTTCCAAAATGTACACATAAAAAGATCAAACTCTGTAGAAACCTTGTCATGGTTCGCTTTCGGTATTTTTTAAACCATCAAATCGTACATTTTCCTGCTAATAAGTTAGTCCAAACAGTGGATAACTCTATGTATACAGATTATTAATAACGAAATATA
>NW_013815060.1:0-484 GCF_000517525.1 Limulus polyphemus
GTATTTGTAATAATTGTTACACTAGATTTTGTGACATTCATAATGGTTTTTATAGTCTTTCTTTCACTAGATATTTTTGACTTGGATAATTGTCTTTTTAGTCCTTCTTCCACTAGATTTTGTTAACTTTGATAACGTTCATTTTAATAATTCTTACACTAGATTTTTTACATTCATAATGGTCTTTTTATTCCTACTTACACTAAATATTTTGACATTTATAATGGTCTTTTTGTCCTTCTTACATTATATATTTACGACTTTGATCAGTGTTTTTTTACTAATTATTACACTAGATATTTTGACATTCACAATGGTCTTTTTAGTCTTTCTTTCACTAGATCTTTTTGACTTGGATAACTGTCCTTTATTCCTTCTTCCACTATATTTTCTTAACTTTGATAACGGTATTTATTAATAATTCTTACACCTAGATTTTGTGACATTCATAATGGTATTTTTAGTCTTTCTTTCACTAGATTTT
>NW_013815061.1:0-669 GCF_000517525.1 Limulus polyphemus
AACTGCTGCTATAATAACATATCAAACAAACATCTCTGCACAACTGCTGCTATAATGACAGATCAAAACAAACATCTCTGCACAAACTGCTGCTTTAATGACAGATCAAAACAACGGCTCTGCGGAGCCTACTTTTACAATAACATATCCAACAAAACATCTTTGCACAAACTGCTGCTATAATGACAGATCAAAACAACGGCTCTGCGGAGCCTACTTTTACAATAACATATCCAACAAAACATCTTTGCACAGACTATTGCTGAAATAAAAAACCATAAAAAGCGATACATCTTTAGGCTAACCATACTCTATTACAATCTTACAAAACTGTCCGCAATTGTTATTGTTATGTAATTAAAATGCATACATAAGATGGGTTAATTTACTAATCTACAATAAATATTTTATTAATGAAAGTTAATAGAAGTGGTTAATAATTTGTCAAACTTTTATCTCTACTGCAGGCTTAATAATCCTCAAATTATTGGCCCGGGCTTAATAATTCTCAGAAGTGGATTGGAAAGACGGTTAACTTTATCATAATTGTTTTTGATGGATTAGAGCGTTGGTTAAATTTTTACTTTATGTTCAGCATACATAGTTAATGTTTACAGTTTTCTCTCTCTTAAAGGGTGCTATTAAATGTCATGAAGAATGGATAAAAAA
>NW_013815062.1:0-483 GCF_000517525.1 Limulus polyphemus
ATAAACAGATACCTCAGATGCTCTATTTTATTATTACACTGACGAGGAGGAATAAACATGATATCAAATATAAACAGATACCTCAGATGCTCTATTTTATTATTACACTAACGAGGAGGAATAAACATGATATCAAATATAAACAGATACCTCAGATGCTCTATTTTATTATTACACTAACGAGGAGGAATAAACATGATATCAAATATAAACAGACACCTCAGATGCTCTATTTTATTATTACACTAACGAGGAGGAATAAACATGATATCAAACATAAACATATACCTCAGATGTTCTATTTTATTATTCCACTGACGAGTAGGAATAAACATGATATCAAATATAAACATATACCTCAGATGTTCTATTTTATTATTCCACTGACGAGGAGGAATAAACATGATATCAAATATAAGCATATACCTCAGATGTTCTATTTTGTTATTACACTAACGAGGAGGAATAAACATGATATCAAAT
>NW_013815063.1:0-483 GCF_000517525.1 Limulus polyphemus
AGCATTGCGTTGTACTTGATATCTTACCCTAATCTCCAGTATATAAGAGAGGTGATCTAGTATGAAGGAAGCCACGAGAATTCGATGGGAAGGCACCGTGGGAAGCATATAGAGCACAGTTTGAGTTACTGGCAGAGATGAATGGATGGACAGAGGAGCAGAAAGCAGTGTACCTGGCAATTAGCTTGAAGGGACAACCACTGGAAATACTTGGACAGTTGTCAGCAGACAACCAGCACAACTATAGGGCACTGGTAGCTGCTCTTAAACGCAGATATGGAACCCAAAATCAGTCTGAAGTCTACAGGGCTAGGTTTAGGACGAGAGTCCATGCTAAAGGGGAGTGTCTGCTAGAGCTGGCACAGGATTTGGAAAGTATGGCACACAAGGCCTACCTAACTGTACCACCCGATGCCCTCAAGCTGTTGCTGAGGGATCAGTTTGTAGATGCCTTGGACAGTCCACAACTGAAGATAAAAGTGA
>NW_013815064.1:0-772 GCF_000517525.1 Limulus polyphemus
TTTTATTTTTTTAAACTATTTTCACTGTTTTCGTATCTCAGAGTAGTATTATAGAGATTTAGTTTCGTTTTATGAGCAAAGCAGAGAATGGGTTATGTTGTTACCTGGTTAGGGATTGGGACTTGACTGTTTTCATATCTTGGAGTATAATTACACACACATATATTTTCATTTTATTTGTAAAGCAAACAACGGGATTATGTTGTTCCCGCGGCAGGGGTCAAGACCCGAATTTTATTGTTATAAGCCTTCTAGTTAACCGCTGAGCCATAAAGATTGTATACACTTTATACAACAAATATTACGTTAATAATTATTAATAACAACACAAGTCACTTCGCTTTACACATTCTTACCTTGTAAGATAATTTGTCATGAATTAAGCCCACAATCACTCGGCTAAGGGCATGAACAGCTCCAGCTACATAACCAATGGTGGACAGAAACGTGTCGTCTGATATAAACGTCTGACCATATGTCTGTAAAACAGTAAGAAGGTATTTTTGAACTAATCATTAATCAGGTGAAATTGTGTCAAAACAGTCCTGGTGTTGGTTCTTAGTTTGTAACTACAAGTTCTTCTTATTTTATATTAGGTTTGAACACCACAATCAATATTTTCGTACATAATTTTTAGTTCCATGCAGTATCTCAAGATGGTTTATGATGAGTATAATGTTAATTTATTTATGTAAGTCGTAGTTTTGGGAGTCAGAAACTTTCATTATATCAGAAAAAACAAATTAATATCAAGTTGATATACTTACCTTAT
>NW_013815065.1:0-483 GCF_000517525.1 Limulus polyphemus
AGGCATTGCACTGGGACAGATCTAATGACTAATTTAACAGATCTAGATGTAACATTTGTTCTAAAAGTTAGGCCTTAATAAATCTAAATCAAGAATTGATGAGGCAGGGTTATATCTAGATCTGGGTAGATTCAATACAAGATGCTTTCAATCTATGCACCCAAATCTAAGGTCTAGTTTAGATGTATAAAGCTAAATTACTGTCATTATTATTGCATCTAGATCCAAACCTAAGACCAAAAAGATAGAAATAACAGGTCTAACATTAATGTTAGATCTAGATGTATTAGCAACTTAATCTAAGAACTGTAATCTAGCTCCACTAATTAGTTAGTCTATATTTAAGTTTTCTCATTCTATCAAAACCTTTAATATTAAATATAGCCTTTGAACCTCTAGTTTTATATTATGTTATGATTACACCCCTCTCCAAATTGAGTATAATTTTATTCGAGCAATTTCAGACATGTCTCCTGTAGTGTT
>NW_013815066.1:0-948 GCF_000517525.1 Limulus polyphemus
TTGATTGTAACGATAACTAACCTCATACGTATTCTAAATCTTCAAATCTGCTAAACACTTCTAAAAGAATTTATAGAAATAAAATCGAAAAAGGCTGTTCGGAATATTGTATTAGAAATACAATTAAAATAGTTCTTATGTTGTTTGATATCGTTAAGACTGCACCATAACAATTTATGTTCTACTAAAAAGCTTAATTATAGTGTGATCAGGATATAGAGATGGTAGAGACAAGACGGTGGAAAAAACCTAATTATAAGTAACTAAGATTAAGCTGTAAATACACTAATAACAGTAAATACAAAATGAAATCATGCTATATCACACTTACAGAAAATACATTATAGAGGTAACGGAAGGAGTATTACGACAAAAACAATATATATAAATAGAAACATGTTTAAAACGAAAATTAACGTGATAAAACTGGAAAGGATATAAACCCATTTGAAAAATTACCTAGATATAGATATTTCTAGAAAAAGCATTTGGAATGTCGGCCAACAAGAAATTAGACGCTGGAAACATTCTTAGACGATAACTTAGAAGACGTACGAGGTTAGTTATCGTTACAAACAATTGTGTGTTATACGTGATAATCAACATTAAGGTGTTTTGCAAATTTCCAATCACACATGGTGTGTTTTCTTTAGTTAATTATTTTCTAAATCTTCAAATCTCCTAAACACTTCTAAAAGAATTAATAGAAACAAAATCGAAAAAGGCTGTTCGGAATATTGTATTAGAAATACAATTAAAAGAGGTCTTCTGGTGTTTGATATCGTCAGGTGTTAACCATAACAAATCTTGTTGTAGTATGTAGCTTATATAAATAGTGTTCAGAACATAGTGAAGGGAGAGAAAAAAACGCGTGAATGTAAAGCTAAATAACGAAAGTATAGTTTGCTTTAGGAAATTATCTAAATCAAGTAACAAGGATTAAGCTAT
>NW_013815067.1:0-484 GCF_000517525.1 Limulus polyphemus
GTTTCCATTTATCAACTGATCAAGATGTGGAATACTGCTTAAATCTTCATTAGTAAAAATCAAAGAAAAAAGTAAAATTTAATAACCCAGCCATCTCATAATCATCAGATACTAGCCTTCCTTTATCATCCATCAAGGGTCCTATCCCTATATTAATATTTTGTTTCCCCTTAATATATTTTAAAGAAATCCTTACTCTTAATTTTTTACATTTTCAGCAAACTTTTTCTCATACATCCTTTTTGATGTTCTAATTTCCTGTTTCACCAACTTTCTTAATCTTCTAAAATCTTCTAAGTCTGTCATATTGGTCAATTTAAGTTTCTTAAATTTATGATGCTTTCCTTTAATTTTATTTCTTAAAATATTTATGAGCTAACCTGGTTTTTTACTTGTAGCTACCCTTTTCTCTCTATTAGGAATATGTTTATATTGAATATTTAAAACTTTTCTACATCTTGTCAGAGTCTCCAAATAACTCAGC
>NW_013815068.1:0-483 GCF_000517525.1 Limulus polyphemus
ACATAGAGAATCCATTTTTCATCACCGGTTACAATTCTGTCCAAAAAATAGTTCACGCGCATTAGGCGCTGGAAGAGACAAAGCAACATTCACACGGTGGAAACGAGAGTTCGTGAGGCACCCAAACACCTTCTTTATGGAGTTTTCCCATATTCCTTAAATGTTTACGTATTGTTCCATGAGAGACATGCAATTTCAGGGCCATTTCACGAGTGTGTTGTCTTAGGTTAGACTCAACAAGCCTCTTCAGAGCATCAATATCAATTCCAACATGTTGGCCCCTGCCATCACAGTTTTTAAGACTAAAGTCACCTGAACGAAATTTGCTGAATCATCGTTGACACTTACGAACGTCCATAAACTTCTTTGATATTCTTTGTGGTCACAGAGGCGTCGTTTCCCTTCTTGTACTTAAACAACATTACATACCGAATTCCGCTATCGTGTGGCATCACTATAAGAAATTAGAGTGTATTAAACTTT
>NW_013815069.1:0-483 GCF_000517525.1 Limulus polyphemus
GTTTTTACAGACATTATCACTAAGATTCTAGGTTATAGTGATAAATGAAGCTTAATTTCTAATGATGCCAGCCCCAAATTATTTTCTCTGACATAGGGGGTATAGTAGTTGACTTAAGTGCTGTGACATGCAGATCTACGAATGCAGGAACACTTACTGGAATCTGGCCTATGTTGTTCCCAAATGTCATTTTATGAAAATTAACTACAAACTTCCTCGGTAGTAAATAGTCAAATCCTAATATGCATTGGTCTTCATTGTCAGCCAAGTATACTTTCTGTCTGTTCTTCATGCCCATGAGCTCAATAGTTACCCACACTGGTCCCCACAACCTTGCATAATGTTCTGTCACACCACAGAGCTTCTGTACAGCTTCTGGTACTCCTTCGTGATCTAACACCTTGATGCTCACAAGGGTTTGCTGAGATGCAGAATCTATGACAAAGTTGCACCTTTGGCCATCCAGCTTCCCTGTCATGTAGA
>NW_013815070.1:0-500 GCF_000517525.1 Limulus polyphemus
AAAAAAGAATAAACTAGTTTTAATTAAGAAAGGACTGTATCGCTGAAGTTCCTCGGAAAGAATTTATACCAGAAATTACAAACGAGCAGATACGTAACAAATTGGTGCCAGAGAGTGGGACTGAAAAGGAAAAAAAAGAAGATGGCAACGAAAAGAGGCAAACCAAACTACAGCTTAGCAGCTTTGATGGCAGTAATACAAGAACCGCAAAGGAAACAAGGAGAACGAGAAAAGAAACACGAAGAGAGATTACAGCAGTTGTTGGAGGGAAAAGAAAAGAAACAAGAAGAACGAGAAAATAAACAAAAAGAGAGACTACAGCACTGGTTGGAGGAGAAAGAAAATAAACAAGAAGTGAGACTGCAGCAGTGGCAGGAAAACCAGCACCATCATCAACTCCTTCAGTCACTTTGACTTCAGCTTGATGGCACCTTGTTAGTCCAACCTCTCTTTTAACACTTACCGGAATTCGGTCTTTGTTTTTCCAAAGTCATTTTATC
>NW_013815071.1:0-480 GCF_000517525.1 Limulus polyphemus
ATAATAGTACTGTCTGTTATCTGTTGTATGTCCATGTAGCTACTTCGTGAGGTGTGGATGAATCTTCACCAAAATTGGTATGGAGGTCCATAGAAATTTTCAGTTTTGCATTTTGCGTTTATGCGTTTTTACCACTACTTCGCCCCCTTTAGGTTGATCTTAACTAAATTTTGTACGGAGGTTCACTGGGTCCATGGGGAAATACATAGAAAATTTTCAGTTTTGCATTGTGCGTATTGCCTTTCATGAGCGCTTTTGCGTTTTTTACATTACTTCGCCCCCTACTGATCGATCTTTACTAAATTTGACATGAAGTGTTTTGGGTCCACGCGGAGATACATGCAAAGTTGCGGTTTGACATTTTATGTTTTGCAGTTTTTATGGGTGTTTTTTACAATTATATATATAAAGGAAACACATTTTTCATGTCCTAAAGATAACCTTTCATTAATCATGAATTTACATAACTTCCGTCCAGAG
>NW_013815072.1:0-484 GCF_000517525.1 Limulus polyphemus
CTTCATCAGATTCATCTGCTGTCCTTTCTTTTACATTCCCCATGACTACAACCAGTGACAAAAGTCCCACTTCAACAGATCCATCTACTGTTTTATCCTCTAAATTCCTAAACACTACAATGAGTGAAAGAGGTACCACTTCAACAGGTTCATCTACTGCCCTTTCTTCTACATTCTCCATGACTACAACAAGTGAAAAGATTACCACTTCATCAGATTCATCTGCTGTTCTTTCTTCTACATTCCCCATGACTACAACCAGTGACAAAAGTCCCACTTCAACAGATTCATCTACTGTTTTATCTTCTACATCCCTAAACACTACAACGAGTGAAAGAGGTACCACTTCATCAGATTCATCTACTGTTCTTTCGCCTACATTCCCCATGACTACAATCGGTGACAAAAGTTCCACTTCAACAGATTCGTCTACTGTTTTATCCTCTAAATCCCTAAACACTACAATGAGTGAAAGAGGTACCAC
>NW_013815073.1:0-483 GCF_000517525.1 Limulus polyphemus
CATTACAACTATATTTTAAGTGCAGTGTAACTATACCAATTATTTTTCAGTGCAGTGTAATGATACCAAGTATTTGCTAAGTGCAGTGTAATAATACCAACTATTTTCTAAGTGCAGTGTAATGATACCAAGTATTTTCTAAGTGCAGTGTAACTATACCAACTATTTTTAAGTGCAGTGTAATGATACCAATTATCATTACCAGTTACATTACCAATTACAAGTTCAGTAGCAGAGGGCGTGCACAGTACCGGAAATAATCGCATTTCCAAGAACGAGAGATCTATACAAAACTGAGAGAACAATCATGGTATACATATATATATATAATGGCTGGAGACTGCTTGAACGGGTAATGAAGAAAAACTGTGATATAAGTTTAACATAACAGCAAATGTACAACGTTTCGACAAGGTTTTATCATCATCAGGTACATTAAAAACCAATCTATCAGGTGGTTCCTAAGTTATATTATGTACGTTA
>NW_013815074.1:0-478 GCF_000517525.1 Limulus polyphemus
ACAACGAACGACTCATGCGCTTGACTCAATTGTCCGTCTCCATCTCTGGTCTGCAATTCAATTCCATTGTTGCCATCACTTCTTGGCGGTCTTTTATACAAGAATACTGCACATCTAGTAAACACTCGAGCATTCACGAACCTTCGAGAATATCATGACGTGTTACTAGCGTCACGTGACTTCCGCTGTCGTAACACTGCCCCTTCCTTAGTATTGTTCGGGATGAATAATAGCCACTTACATTAAACCAATAGATAATTAACAATAATTTAATGAAATGTACAGAATTTACAAACACAAAATTAGAATTCAACAAAGTCTCTTAATTTTATGGGACATATCTTTTTCCGTACTGGTCTCCATTTCGTTGGCTTTTGCTTCACGTGAGGTTCATCTGCTCCATCGGGAATTGTCCTATTATCGGTAACAGTCACATCAGTGGCAGTAACTTCATCAAGGGCTTCACTGTTTCCCTTCT
>NW_013815075.1:0-515 GCF_000517525.1 Limulus polyphemus
GTAACAGTGAATATAATGTAAAACTTTCAAAACAATGTTTATTATCTCTATGCTGGAGCTCTATGTTGGAAAGAAAACAACTCCTGCAAAAATTGTTGCATCACTCCAGCTGTCTGTGCTTTATTTTGTTTATGCTTTGGCATTATTTATTGCTTTTAAGGTTATATTTCTTTAAAAGAAGTATTTCTTTGCTAAGGGTCGCTTGCCCGTCCACTCGGCATTGCTCTTTTGCGCTTGACTCGCGAACTGCGTTCTTTTTTATATTTTTTTCTTTTTTTATGAACACTATCCTTGGAGTTTAAAAACTATATGTAGCCTGGTCAAGAGTCAGATCTTCTTGCAGCCTATTTATCCATGCCCCAGGTGAACGTACTTCCAATATCGTCTATCAAGAGGCTCTTCGGTAAATAAAACTAATTTTTTCACAGATGTGTGATACACTACAAACACACAAGTACAACTCATCACAATTTGACATTTTCCATTTTTTCTAAGTGACGCAGTTAACACATGGT
>NW_013815076.1:0-604 GCF_000517525.1 Limulus polyphemus
ACGAAAAGATTATTGTTTGTTTCTGAATTTCACGCAAAGCTACCCAAAGGGCTGCCTTATAGACTTATAGACTAGAGAAAAGGCATCTAGTCAACAGTACCCACTATCAGTTCTCGGACTGTCGAATAGTGGTATTTAGCTGTTGTTCACAATAAAATAAGACTAGAATGTGTGGTAAAAATACACAATAAAATGAATATTAAATGTGTGGTAAAAATACACAATAAAATGAATATTAAATGTGTGGTAAAAATACACAATAAAATAAGACTAGAGATGTAAAAATAAAATATGTAAGAAATAAAAACATAAACTTACCGAAAACAAAATATCACTTTATCTCCTTTACCTACATTTCTTCAATAAGAGCTGCTGTTTATCTACCACTAGCTGGAGTACCCGTACGTTGGACGAATTAAGTAAAAACTCGTTTGTAACAATGGATAGTAAATTGTACTTCCATTTTTTTCTTAACATAATAAACATTAAAAGTTCAATAAAAATACGTTAAGGTATCAATATTGAAAAGAAATCCATGCTGTTTTCAAGAGTTCTATCAATATGAAATTAGATGGGGTCCAACCCCCTCATGATCCTTCCTCAT
>NW_013815077.1:0-609 GCF_000517525.1 Limulus polyphemus
AAAACACGAAAAACTGGGAAAAGGAAGGATAAGGTGTTGGAAAGATATTCGGAAATTTCCAGGTGAACTTGTGTCAAGGTATATTTCTTTTTTTCTTTTTTTTACATCAACATTAAAAGTACAGTTCGGAGAAAATCAAGTTTTACATATTCTTCTGTATTATTATATAACTGTGACTGGTATCAGACAAGTCGTTAAATTACAGCTGTCGAAAATAAGGCTCTAATTATAACCGTGTTTTATACGTGACGAAACAACAAAACGTTTACAGTTATTGCTGAGGCAGAGACTTGAAAATAGTTTAATAGTATAAAACTGATATTTAAATAGGTTACACCTTGTTACTAAATGTATTAGTTTAATAGTATAAAACTGATATTTGAATAGGTCACACCCTGTTACTAAATATATTAGTTTAAGAGTATGAAACTGATATTTAAATAGGTCACACCTTGTTACCAAATATATTAGTTTAATGGTATGAAACTGATATTTAAATAGATCACACCTTGTTACTAAATGTATTAGTTTAATGGTATGAAACTGATATTTAAATAGGTCACACCTTGTTACTAAATGTATTAGTTTAAGAGTATGAAACTGATATTT
>NW_013815078.1:0-482 GCF_000517525.1 Limulus polyphemus
TGTTCATGTAACTGATGATATATGTAACATATTGACCACTATTATGTAACAGTTATTGTTCATACAACTGATGATATATGTAACACATTGACCACTATTATGTAACAGTTATTGTTCATGTAACTGATGATATATGTAACACATTGACCACTACTATGTAACAGATATTGTTCATGCAACTGATGATATATGTAACATATTGACCACTATTATGTAACAGTTATTGTTCATGCAATTGATGATATATGTAACACATTGACCCCTATTATGTAACAGTTATTGTTCATACAATTGATGATATATGTAACACATTGACCACTGTTATGTAACAGTTATTGTTCATACAATTGATGATATATGTAACACATTGACCACTACTATGTAACAGATATTGTTCATGCAACTGATGATATATGTAACATATTGACCACTATTATGTAACAGTTATTGTTCATACAACTGATGATATATGTAACACATTG
>NW_013815079.1:0-1180 GCF_000517525.1 Limulus polyphemus
TACTCTAGTTCCCGAATTTATAACCACCATACTCATCGTTAGCCTTACTTGGAACAATTACGCCATGAACACTTAGGTTTAACTCTGGTTACCGAATTTATAACTCCCATACTCATCGTTAGCCTTACTTGGAACAATTACGCCATTAACACTTACGTTTAACTCTGGTTACCGAATTTATAACCCCCATACTCATCTTTAATGTTACTTGGTATAACAACTCCACGAACACCTAGATGTAACTCTAGTTACCGAATTTGTAACCACCATACTTATCTGTAGCGTTATTTGGTACAACAACTCCACGAATACCCAGGTGTAACTCTAGTTACCGAACTTATATCCACCATATTCATCTTTAGCCTCACTTGGTACAACTACTCCATGAACATCTAGGTGTTACTCTAGTTACCAAATTTATAACCACCATACTCATTTTTAGCTTTACTTGGTACAACTACTCCATGAACACTTCACGTAAGTGTTCATTGAGTAGTTGTACAAAGTAAGGCTAAAAATGAGTATGATGGTTATAAATTCGGTAACTATAGTTACACTTAGGTGTTTATGGAGTAGTTGTACCAAGTAAAGCTAAAGATGAGTATGGTGGTTATAAATTCGGTAACTAGAGTTACACCTAGGTATTCGTGGAGTTGTTGTACCAAATAACAATACAGATTAGTATGGTGGTTACAAATTCGGTAACTAGAGTTACACCTAGGTGTTCATGGAGTAGTTGTACCAAGTAAGGCTAAAGATGAGTATGGTGGTTACAAATTCGGTAACTAGAGTTACACCTAGGTGTTCGTGGAGTTGTTGTACCAAATAACGCTAAAGATGAGTATGGGGGTTATAAATTCGGTAACCAGAGTTAAACATAAGTGTTCATGGAGTAATTGTTCCAAGTAAGGCTAAAGATCATATGGTGGTTATAAATTCTGTAACTAGAGTTACACCGTAACTCTAGTTACAGAATTTATAACCACCATACTCATCTTTAGCCTTACTTGGAACAATTACTCCATGAACACTTAGGTTTAACTCTGGTTACCGAATTTATAACCCCATAGTCATCTTTAGCGTTATTTGGTACAACAACTCCACGAACACCTAGGTGTAACTCTTGTTACTGAATATGTAACCACAATACTCATCTGTAGCGTTGATTGGTGAAACAACT
>NW_013815080.1:0-483 GCF_000517525.1 Limulus polyphemus
CAGTGTTTCACAGGGGCAAAGTTGTTTGTCTTATCTACCGCTGCGGCCGTGTCAGTGTTTCACAGGGGCAGAGTTTTTGTCTTATCTACCCCTTCTGCCGTGTAAGTGTTTCACAGGGGCAGAGTTTTTGTCTTATCTACCTCTTCTGCCGTGTCAGTGTTTCACAGGGCTAGAGTTGTTTGTCTTATCTACCACTGCTGCCGTGTTAGTGTTTCACAGGGGCAGAGTTTTTGTTTTATCTACCTCTTCTGCCGTGTCAGTGTTTCACAGGGCCAGAGTTGTTTGTCTTATCTACCACTGTTGCCATGTTAGTGTTTCACAGGGGCAGAGTTTTTGTTTTATCTACCCCTTCTGCCGTGTAAGTGTTTCACAGGGCCAGAGTTTTTGTCTTATCTACCCCTTCTGCCGTGTAAGTGTTTTACAGGGGCAGAGTTGTTTGTTTGTCTTATCTACCTCTTCTGCCGTGTAAGTGTTTTACAGGGG
>NW_013815081.1:0-1426 GCF_000517525.1 Limulus polyphemus
ACAAACAGATGATCATAACCTTGCCGTCATTCCATCCACAAATATTCACCTTTATAACAAACAGATGATCATAACCTTGCCGTCATTCCATCCACAAACATTCATCTTTATAACAAACAGATGATCATAACCTTGTCCACATTCCATCCACAAACATTCATCTTTATAACAAACAGATGATCATAACCTTGCCGTCATTCCATCCACAAATATTCACCTTTATAACAAACAAACGATCATAACCTTGTCCACATTTCATCTACAAACATTCATCTTTATAACGAACAGACGATCATAACCTTGTCGTCATTCCATCCACAAACATCATCTTTATAACGAACAGATGATCACTAACCTTCCTCCCGCAGACAATAGTGGATATTTTTTACATATTGCACACGAATATACATTTTAAAAATGATTATATATACTTATTTGCAACACCATGAACGAATACCGATGTTGCTTCTCTTTGTGCCATAGTGGAACATTTTGATATTGCACGAAACCCAACCCTACCACAAATGTTTGACAATACCACCCTCACGAAAAGGAATATTGTATTCCCATCCGAAGTTCACCTCAAGGTTAATTGTGTGCCAAAAGCTTTTCTCCAAGCTTCGAAATGGTTACGTAACATTTTGATGGGAAATAAAACGTTCAATGGTTGTTTATATTTGCACCATATAATGCAACTCATCACCATGTCACACATATTGTTACATAACATTTTGATGGGAAACAAAACGTTCAATGGTTGTTTATATTTGCACCATATAATGTAACTCATCACCATGTCACACATGCACACAGATTGTTGCATAACATTTTGATGTGAAACATAGATAGTGCAATGACTATTTATATGTGTGGTAACTATATCACGCAACTTCTCGACTCTGAACAACCCTGACTGACAGTTAATTATGTCTTGTGACTTGGATGTTTTGTGGTTTATCTTTTGAAGTTATGTGTGTCTTGTGACTTGGATGTTTTGTGGTTTATCTTTTGAAGTTATGTGTGTCTTGTGACTTGGATGTTTTGTAGTTTGTCTTCCAAAGTTATGTGTGTCTTGTGACTTAGATGTTTTGTAGTTTGTCTTCCAAAGCTTCTGACTTGGATGTTTTGTAGTTTGTCCTCCAAAGCTTGTGACTTGTATCTTTTGTAGTTTGTCTTCTAAAGTTATGTGTGACTTGCATGTTTTGTAGTTTATCTTCCAAAGCTTGTGACTTGGATGTTTTGTAGTTTGTATTTTGAAGTTATGTGTGTCTTGTGAGTTAGATGTTTTGTAGTTTGTCTTTTGAAGTTATGTATGTGTCTTGTGACTTAGATGTTTTGTAGTTTGTCTTCCAAAGTTATGTGTGTCTTGTGACTTGGATGTTTTGTAGTTTGTCTTCCAAAGTTATGTATGTGTCTTGTGACTTAG
>NW_013815082.1:0-483 GCF_000517525.1 Limulus polyphemus
AAAAGTTACATGTTGCAACTAAATAGTGTAGTCAGCATTTATTAATTTATTCTTTTAGCCCATTATGTTGAAAAAAGAAAGTGGGGCACAGGGACGCAAAAGACGTGCACAATTTGCAGCTTTGATGGTGGAGTCAAGCAAATTGATGAGAGCTTTCCTTGCTGGAAGTGATGACACCATTAAGCCAGCATCTGTTCCTTGTGATGCCAGCAAAGAGGTCAAAGTGCAAGATTGTGAACCTGCTATTTCATTTCAAAAATAAAACAATGAAGAAACTGTTCCCTGTCCTGTTGAAAGCTATAATAATAATAAACAAGAGGATTCCACTTTGTTAGAAACAAATCCACAGAATAGTGTTGCTAAGCTAAAATAGGATGACCTAATAAATATTTTAACAAACAGGGATATTGGATTTATGAAGTTTGATACAACAGGCTCAGCAGTTGTAACACATGGATATCGCACAGAAATTGTTAACGTTGG
>NW_013815083.1:0-485 GCF_000517525.1 Limulus polyphemus
TATATATCTAAAGTGTAACCCCATACACTACACTAGAAAACCCAGAAACACAGGTATAGAGTGTAACCCCGTATATAGTTCTACCATAGAAAACCTGGTACATAACTCTAAAGTGTAACCCCGTACATAGTTCTACCATAGAAAACCTGGTATATAACTCTAAAGTGTAATCCCATACACTACACTAGAAAACCAGAAACACAGCTGTAGTGTGTAACCCCGTACATAGTTCTACCATAGAAAACTTGGTACATAACTATAAAGTGTAACCCCATAAACTACACTAGAAAACCCTGAATACAGGTATAGAATGTAACCCCATACATGAAACATGAATATAGAGTATAAGACGGTCCTTTGGAAAAGGCATTTCACACCACAAGAAACAATATCTCACCTTAGAAATATGTACATTAGCCGACTTTTTCCAAAAGGAAGGGCAAAGATTGGTTTGTAGTTTTAAATAAACCTGTATTGAGGGGTAT
>NW_013815084.1:0-631 GCF_000517525.1 Limulus polyphemus
TATATTCTACAACAGAGAATCAGTGTGATGTTAGATTTATACACATTTATATTAAACAGATGCAGTTAGAACATTATCTAAATGGTTAAAATCATATAAAGTGAAAAGAATTAAGTGAGCTTAGGTTTGACCAAATGAACTTCATCGGGTCACCGATAAAATAATCCGGTATAGGTAGTTGTGTGCAATAAGATTGTATTTGTATTATTAAAGCAAATTACACATCCCTGGCACCATTAGTCAATACTTACCTATACCTATCACAATAAAATATGTGAAAGAAAATATAGCACTTCTGTATGAACGTCTAGTTAACTTGAAAACAAGTTGCAAATATTGGAAGTATGACAACCGACCACATGAAGATTCCTGGAATACGTAAGCCTCAGTCAAACGCACTAACCAATAGGTCACGTTCAGATCTTCTAATGCTAATGATCAACGCTATAAAAGTTATCCGTCGAATAATTCATTGACTTCAATGGTATTGGGAGTAATAATACTAAAATACGCACTAACCAATAGGTCACGTTCAGCTCTTCTAATGCTAATGATCAATGCTATAAAAGTTATCCGTCGAATAATTCATTGACTTCAAAGTATTGGGAGTAATAATACTAAAATACGCACT
>NW_013815085.1:0-484 GCF_000517525.1 Limulus polyphemus
GTGTGAATGTTGCTTCTTCTCTTCTGGCATGTAATGCGCGTAAACCATTTTTGGACAGAATTGTCACCGGTGATGAAAAATGGATTCTCTATGTGAATATTAAATGCCAAAAACAATGGCTCAGTCCTAGACCAAAAACACTTCCGATCCCAAAACCTGGACTCCATCCGCAGAAAGTGATGCTTTGCATTTGGTGGGACATCAAAGGAGTAATTCATTTCAAACTCCTCAATCCACAGCGAACTTTCAATGCAGAGATCTATAGTCAGCAAATGGAGCTTTTAAATCAAGCCCTTCATCAGAAACGTCCTTCACTTGTCAATCGGAAAGGTATTCTTCTTCTGCACGACAATGCACGTCCACATGTGGCAAGTTTGATGCAACACAAGATTATGGAGTTGGGTTGGGAAGTTCTCCCCCACCCACCATATTCTCCAGATATGGTACCATCAGATTACCATTCTTTTTTGTTGCTGCAACACCA
>NW_013815086.1:0-1258 GCF_000517525.1 Limulus polyphemus
CAGATTTATTGTAGAATAACTAGCCTGTGTGTCTTGGTGTCATAACGCTGCCTATATATACCTGGCTAAACTGATTTTGTTTTTCTTCTTACACAAGTAATATTCATAATTAGTTATAGCTTCATAGCCAAAGTACCTAATGTGTTTCATTTGATACCCAAAGAAGATACTGAGTCTGAGATTCAAGTTGGAGATACACAACAATTTTGATCAGAAACAGTAAACTCGAAATAAGATAGTTGATTTAAGATTCAAACTGTAGATACGCAACGACTTTGATCAAAAACAGCAACTCGAAACAAAATAGTTTGTCTATGATTCAAATTGTAGATACACAACAATCTTAGTCAGAAACAGTAAACTCGAAATAAGATAGTTGATTTAAGATTCAAACTGTAGATACGCAACGACTTTGATCAAAAACAGCAACTCGAAACAAAATAGTTTGTCTATGATTCAAATTGTAGATAAACAACAATCTTAGTCAGAAACAGTAAACTCGAAATAAGATAGTTGATTTAAGATTCAAACTGTAGATACGCAACGACTTTGATCAAAAACAGCAACTCGAAACAAAATAGTTTGTCTATGATTCAAATTGTAGATACACAACAATCTTAGTCAGAAACAGTAACTCGAAACAAGATAGGAATATCGTATGTGACACACAGATACTCCATATAGTACAAAAGCTCTAGTTGCAGCTACTTATGAAGCCAAAGTATGGCAACGGTGGAACCGTCTTCATTATGGAAATGCCAGTTAGAATTAATCAATACCTTTGGTAACCACTACAGGATGGCATATACAAGACTTGTTTCAGTTATTCTTATAGTTCGTTTAGGAGGTAACAAAGAGAAGGTAACAAACTGGTGGGATCATATTCATTTTGAATTGTTGTGTGTGTTACGCATACATATTCTCCCTACTGAAAAAAACCTATAGTTGCAGTTTATGTACCTTTATGCAATGCGTTAGCAACTTGTAAATCCAAATCGTGTCGCACGCGACACACAAATACTTTTAAATGCCAGTAAAATTAATTAATACGTTTGGACAACATTACAAAACTGGATCAATATTGTTTGGCTTTTAAATGCCAGAAAAATTAATCAATACCTTTGAACAACATTACAAAACTGGATCAATATTGTTTGTCTTTTAAATGCCAGAAAATTTAATCAATACCTTTGTACAACATTACAAAACTGGATCAATATTGTTTAACAAACAATATTGATCCAGTTTTGTAATATTG
>NW_013815087.1:0-767 GCF_000517525.1 Limulus polyphemus
AGAGTGTATGTTTAAAGATAACCTGCTCCAGAGTGTATGTGTAAATATAACCTAATCCAGAGTGTATGTGTAAATATAACCCAATCCAGAGTGTATGTGTAATATAACCTAATCCAGAGTGTATGTGTAAATATAACCTGCTCCAGAGTGTATGTGTAAAGATAACCTGCTCCAGAGTGTATGTTAAAGATAACCTGCTCCAGAGTGTATGTTTAAAGATAACCTGCTTCAGAGTGTATGCATAAAGATAACCTAATCCAGAGTGTATGCATAAAGATAACCTAATCCAGAGTGTATGCATAAAGATAACCTAATCCAGAGTGTATGCGTAAAGATAACCTAATCCAGAGTGCATGTGTAAAGATAACCTGCTCCAGAGTGTATGTGTGAAGATAACCTAATCCAGAGTGTATGTGTAAATATAACCTAATCCAGAGTGTATGTGTAATCTAGAGTGTATGTGTAAATATAACCCAATCCAGAGTGTATGTGTAAATATAACCCAATCCAGAGTGTATGTGTAAATATAACCCAATCCAGAGTGTATGTGTAAATATAACCTAATCCAGAGTGTATGTGTAAATATAACCTAATCCAGAGTGTATGTGTAAATATAACCTAATCTAGAGTGTATGTGTAAATATAACCTAATCCAGAGTGTATGTGTAAATATAACCCAATCCAGAGTGTATGTGTAAATATAACCTAATCCAGAGTGTATGTGTAAATATAACTAATCCAGAGTGTATGTGTAAATATAACCTAAT
>NW_013815088.1:0-964 GCF_000517525.1 Limulus polyphemus
ATATTGTTGAAGATAATAGAACTGGCAACAAACTTCCATTTTGTACTTGGTTCCAGGAACCGTACTCCCTCACCGCTAAAATAAAATCCGTTACTATATTGTTGAAGATAATAGAACTGGCAACAAATCTTCCATTTTGTACTTGGTTCCAGGAACCGTGCCCCCCTCACCGCTAAAATAAAATCCGCGCTGCACTTTAGGACTGTGAGTGTGTTAGAAAAGTATTGGCCAAATCCCTCTGTTTGGTCTGACAACACTAACACAGGAGCTGACTATGGATGGCGTTGATTAACTGCTTTCCCTCTTGTCTATCACTTTAAAATTATGTACGGCTAGCGCAGTTAGCACTCAAGTTAGCGCAAAATCAAACAAACAAACAATTGAAACTAATTCAAGACTTTTGTAATAAATACAAGAGATCAAATAACCTAGATAACCTAGTGGTGCAACAAGTGGCGGATCATACTCAATCCCTCCAAAACTCAGGCATTTATACTCTTCCGACGACTTAACAAAAGACGTAAACGAGTCAGGCTTACCAAACTTTACTTATACGACCATCCAATCCAATTCTCCAAATCCGCTAAATTCCTAGGTATCACCACTAACCCTAATCTAACCTGGCACACTCACTTCAGAGATGTCAATAATAAAATCAAAACTCGTATAGCCTACCTCAATAAAATAAGCCACCACATCCACGGTTGCAGACCACAAACAATAATACACATTTACAAAACATTCATCAGACCCCTACTAGATTACAGCTAAGTATCACCATTAACCCTAATCTAACCTGGCACACTCACTTCAAAGATATCAACAATAAAATCAAAACTCGTATAGCCTACCTTAATAAAATAAGTCACCACATCCACGGCTGCAGACCACAAACAATAATACACATTTACAAAACATTCATCAGACCCCCTACTAGATTACAGCTAAGTATCACCATTAACCC
>NW_013815089.1:0-482 GCF_000517525.1 Limulus polyphemus
TATCGAACCTAATAGAGCAATGATCCCTTGCATCCAGATGTTCTCCAATTTCTACCCTATCAATCATTTCTATATTTGAAGTTAACAATAAATCCAAAATAGCATTGTTTCTAGTAGGTTCCTTGACTGATTGATGACGAAAGCCATCTTGAACAGGTTCCAAAAACCTTTCACCCCCATGGTTTGACTCTAGCATTTCCCAATCTATATGCCTGAAATTAAAATCACCCATAATTATAACTTCATTAACAGCTGAAATCTTAATCTCATTGTAATGTTTCTAATTTCATCAGTATCAGTTGGTGGTCTGTGACAAATTCCAACTAAAAGCCTTCTTCCTTTTATATCCACTAATAGAAACCCAAATGGATTCAATCTACTTTGATATCCTCAACTTCAACAGGATGTAACTCACATTTTACACATAAAGCCATTCCTCTCCTCTCTATAATACTCTATCCCTATTAATAGCCTGTAATCCT
>NW_013815090.1:0-678 GCF_000517525.1 Limulus polyphemus
TGATATTTGAACATAGCATGCTGTGTTTGTTGATATTCTACAGGTGATATTTGAACACAACATGCAGTGCTGAGTTTGTTGATATTTTACAAATGATATTTGAACACAACATGCAATGCTGGGTTTGTTGATATTCTACAGGTGATATTTGAACACAACATGCAGTGCTGTGTTTGTTGATATTCTACAAGTGATATTTGAACACAACATGCAGTGCTGAGTTTGATATTTTACAAATGATATTTGAACACAACATGCAATGCTGGGTTTGTTGATATTCTACAGGTGATATTTGAACACAACATGCAGTGCTGTGTTTGTTGATATTCTACAAGTGATAGTTGAACACAACATGCAGTGCTGAGTTTGTTGATATTTTACAAATGATATTTGAACACAACATGCAATGCTGGGTTTGTTGATATTCTACAAGTGATATTTGAACACAACATGCACTGTTGTGTTTGTTGATATTCTACAAGTGATATTTGAACACAACATGCAGTGCTGTGTTTGTTGATATTCTACAAGTGATATTTGAACACAACATGCAGTGCTGAGTTTATTGATATTTTACAAATGATATTTGAACACAACATGCAATGCTGGGTTTGTTGATATTCTACAAGTGATATTTGAACATAACATGCAATGCTGGGTTTGTTGATATTTTACAAG
>NW_013815091.1:0-547 GCF_000517525.1 Limulus polyphemus
GTTGTACCTTCAAGCTCGTTGCCAGATATACAGCTTTCTGCTCCTCTGTCCATCCATTCATCTCTGCCAGTAGCTCAAACTGTGCTCTATGTGCTTCCCACGGTGCTTTCCCATCATATTCCTGTGGCTTCCTTCGCACTGGGTCACTCCTATTACTGACATTTATATCTGGGATGTGACTTCTAACGGGACTGAATATGTCTGCATTAGGGTTTAGCTGCGGGCTCTGGAACGGACTTGCCATTGTCTGGGGCTGATTAAGTCGATGGTCAATGTATCTAATGTATCTTAATGTATCTAATTCGCTTTTAAATTTACTAATTTTTTCCATTTGTACTTCTTGTTTCCTTTCTTGTTCCATTTGCCACTGCTGTAGTCTCTCTTCTTGTTTCTTTTCTCGTTCTTCTTGTTTATTTTCTTTCTCCTCCAACAACTGCTGTAATTTCTCTTCTCGTTTATTTTGTTGTTCGAGCTGCCACTGCTGCAGGTTTTCTTGCCACTGCTGTAATCTTTCTTCTTGTTTCTTTTCTTTTTCCTCCAACAACTG
>NW_013815092.1:0-483 GCF_000517525.1 Limulus polyphemus
TCATTGTGCTATAAACTTCGAAAGCTATAACTATGATTGTTATAACGCTTATCAATCGGAAAGTTTCAGATATTTGACCAGGAATATTTATAAATTTCTAACAAATCGTTTAACTTCAGTGAGTTCTCATCGGACATTAGTATTTTTACGCAAACATTACCAACTTCAACGATGGAAAATAGCGTGTGTGGCCAAGGACAAAGCTAGCTAGCTTCCTGGCGAATCGTATCTACATCGACTTGAAGTTAACTCGCTCATCGTGAACCCTCGATAAGATATCAAGGAGGTTTCAGACTAGAAAGAAAACTTTATATTGTTTGTAAGTTTGTGAAACTTCTGTTTATAAATCATTGTTTGTAATAACTATTTGTAATAATTGTTATTGTAAATTGCACTGTTGTGTGTATATTAAAACGTATTTGTGTTAAAATCGAAGACGGTGTGTATCAATCTTGTTGGCAAATATCGTAAATTGACTGAAAT
>NW_013815093.1:0-947 GCF_000517525.1 Limulus polyphemus
TTTTCCTTATTATTTGTTTCTCCATCTATTGAGAGTATTATTAAAGCATTCAAGCTGTTGTTTTGCAAGTTTCAATCACATCATCGGAAAAAATTAATAAATTATTAAAAAAGAGGTAATTTCACAATATTTTGATCTATAATAAACCAGCGACATTCTTCAATCCAATTTTTTTTAATAATTCTAATTCACCATTTTGTTAGGCCTACATTTTTTCTAATGTAATCCGTGAATTCAATATATTAATGAAATTATGTAATAATTTATCTTTAATTGTTTTAAGATACGAAATATATTTTTTGTATCTCGCACCAATAACTGTATATAATACTCTTTCCTGAAATAATAATTAATTAATTTAAGATTATTACAATTTTTATAGAGCATAAATACCACTAGTCGTATGATTCACATATTCTTCTTAAAATTGTTGAACATAACTTAAAAATTATGTCTATTGAAAGCTCCTTATATAACACACCTAAAATACATGTGTCAGTTGTTACCTATCATGGTATTACAATACACCTAAAATACATGTGTCAGTTGTTACCTATCATAGTATTACAACACACCTAAAATACATGTGTCAGTTGTTACCTATCATGGTATTACAATACACCTAAAATACATGTGTCAGTTGTTACCTATCATAGTATTACAATACACCCAAAACACATGTGTCAGTTGTTACCTATCATAGTATTACAATACACCTAAAACACATGTGTCAATTGTTACCTATCATGATATTACAATACACCTAAAACACATGTGTCAATTGTTACCTATCATGGTATTACAATACACCTAAAACACATGTGTCAGTTGTTACCTATCATAGTATTACAACATACCTAAAATACATGTGTCAGTTGTTACCTGGTATTACAATACACCTAAAACACATGTGTCAGTTGTTACCTATCATAATATTACAATACACC
>NW_013815094.1:0-483 GCF_000517525.1 Limulus polyphemus
TTTTGATTCATCACATGTAATCTATACCATATTTGAAGTTTAAGAAGTTTGAGATATTTGAAGTTCAAGAAAAAATGTTTGGAACGTTGTATTTTCTTTTCTTATCATCAAATTGGTGAAGAGGACTGAAATTCCTCGAAACCTCGTGGCAAATAAAACAATATGATATTGTTACGTTAGTTAACTTCCTGTATAATTTCTTTCCGATGAAACTTTAGCGACACAAGTCCTTTCTTAAATAAAACTAGTTTATTCTTTCTCAATACAACTTTGAAATTTACTTAATTTCAACGGTCACACTATAAGTTAAACAAACACTATAATTCACAACGAACGTCACACGCGCTCGACCCAACAATACGTCTCTCTCTTTCAGCAGTTCAATTACATTACATTGTTGCCGTCACTTCTTACCGGTCTTATATACACAAGAATACCGCATATCTAGTAAACGCCCGAGACTTCACGAACCTTCGAGAATAT
>NW_013815095.1:0-478 GCF_000517525.1 Limulus polyphemus
AACTCGACAGTCAAAATTACATTTTAAGCTGATGTATTGTTGTTTAACTTGACTTTTATTGTCTATATTGACGTGTTATTGTCTTGCTTGACGTGTTATTGTTTAACTTGACTTGCTATTGTTTAATTTGACGTGTTATTGGTTATCATGAAGTCTTATTGTTTAAGTTGACGTGTTATTGTTTATCATGAAGTCTTATTGTCTAACTTCGCGTGTTATTGTCTAACTTCGCGTGTTATTGTCTAACTTCGCGTGTTATTGTCTAACTTCGCGTGTTATTGTCTAACTTGACGTGTTATTGTTTATCATGAAGTCTTATTGTCTAACTTCACGTGTTATTGTCTAACTTCACGTGTTATTGTTTATCATGAAGTCTTATGTCTAACTTCACGTGTTATTGTCTACTTCTACGTGTTATTGTTGTACATGAAGTCTTACTGTCTAGTTCGACTTGTTATTGTTTAGTCTTGATGTCTTA
>NW_013815096.1:0-483 GCF_000517525.1 Limulus polyphemus
TGGCACGATAAGCGTTTCTTTTTTTACAAACATCACTATAGTTAAAATGGCACGATAAGCGTTTCTTTTTATAAACACCACTATAGTTAAAATGGCACGATAAGCGTTTCTTTTTATAAACACCACTATAGTTGAAATGGCACGATAAGCGTTTCTTTTTTACAAACATCACTATAGTTAAAATGGCACGATAAGCGTTTCTTTTTACAAACACCAGTTTTTGAGTTAGATATGAATTAGTAAAACACAAACACCAGTTTTTGAGTTAGACATGAATTAGTAAAACACAAACACCAGTTTTTGAGTTAGACATGAATTAGTAAAACACAAACACCAGTTTTTGAGTTAGACATGAATTAGTAAAACACAAACACCAGTTGTTGAGTTAGATATGAATTAGTAAAGCACAAACACCAGTTTCTGAGTTAGATATGAATTAGTAAAACCCAAACACCAGTTTTTGAGTTAGACATGAATTAGTAA
>NW_013815097.1:0-580 GCF_000517525.1 Limulus polyphemus
AGATGGTCTTGATGTATCCATATTGATAAGAAACAAGTTCTATATACAACTGGAGACGGTCTTGATGTACTCATATTGATAAGAAACAAGTTCTATATACAACTGGAGACGGTCTTGATGTACTCATATTGATAAGAAACAAGTTCTATATATAACTGGAGATGGTCTTGATGTACTCATATTGATAAGAAACAAGTTCTATATACAACTGGAGACGGTTTTGATGTACTCATATTGATAAGAAACAAGTTCTATATACAACTGGAAATGGTCTTTATGTACTCATATTGATAAGAAACAAGTTCGATATACAACTGGAGACGGTCTTGATGTACTCATATTGATAAGAAACAAGTTCGATATACAACTGGAGACGGTCTTGATGTACTCATTGATAAGAAACAAGTTCTATATATAACTGGAGACGATCTTGATGTACTCATATTGATAAGAAACAAGTTCAATATACAACTGGAAATGGTCAACTTGTTTCTTATCAATATGAGTACATCAACTATATTACAACTGGAGATGGTCTTGATGTACTCATATTGATAAGAAACAAGTTCTATATACAACT
>NW_013815098.1:0-679 GCF_000517525.1 Limulus polyphemus
AATTAAGCCCACAATCACTCGGCTGACGGCAAGAACAACTCCAGCTACAGAACCAATGGTGGACAGAAACGTGTCATCTTGTATAAACGTCTGTCCATATGTCTGAAAAACAGTAAGAAAGTATTTTTTAAGTATACAATAACTTTCTTTCAGCACTCCGGTGAGAGTTTCTAACACAGTCCTGGTGTTGGTACTTAGTTTGTAACTACAAGTTCTTCTTATTTTATATTAGGTTTAAACATCACAATTAATGTTTTTATATATAAGGTTTTTTGTTCCATCCTGTATCTCAAAATGGTTTATGATAAAAAGAACATTAAATTTTTTCTAAATGTTATTCGTAGTTTCGGGAGTTAAAAAGTTTCATGTTCATAACTACAAAGGATTCATATAAAAATAAACTAATAACAAATGCATGCACTTACCTTATAAATAACATTCACAAACATGAATGGGTAAAAGGAGCAAATACAAACTATTGATAAAAGATAAAATTCTTTCATTTTAAGAGCTTCTTTTGGTGACACATGAAGTTCAACTTGACCATTACTGTACGGTTGTTGGTCATCAGCGTTCACATTGACTGAATCTTCTTCCAATGATGTACATAATTTTTCGTTATTTATTGTTGTTCTACAGTCCAAGTCTTTCGTAATTGGTCTGTTAAGTTCTTTACTAC
>NW_013815099.1:0-1031 GCF_000517525.1 Limulus polyphemus
TTGTAATACTTTATTTATTAATATATCGCTAGCATGTAATTACACTTTTTAACACCTTACTAAAGCATTAAATCTCCCGAATTAAATGATTAAAAACAATTATAATACTTTACTTTCTAACACCCCACTAACACGTATTTACGCTGCTTAACACACCACTAGTACATAATAACCAATATGTAGCATAAAATTCCAAATCGTGTTCGTGTAGAAAGCCAATATACGGTGGTATACCGTATTGTTTTATATGTTGCACATCATTGTTAAAAACAGACAATAATTTACAAAATACAAAATGATTGAATGGATTTGAAAACAAAATGTAATTGTGGAATTAACGTTTTACCAGTCATGAATATAAATAATGTTTATGTTTTTGTCCTAAATATGTCAGTAATGATTTAAAGTATATATACAGTATGTATACCCCGTGTAATGAAAGAGGAAATTGGAGAAATCCCATAAGTACCCCTAGTGGTCACCCCCGACTGACTGATTTAGGAAACCGGAGAAATCCCACCAGTACCCCTAGTGGTCACACACACACACTGACTGATCAATACTTAGATTTCATTGGAGCTACAAGTCTATGTATTTTCAAAGAGAAATAACTTCTTGACACATCCGGAATCATTTCTAGTTGATAAACTATATATGAGAGGTGCAAAAGTGGGAGTAGTTAGAGGGTAAAAAAACATACAAACTTCTCTCAAGTTATAGTAGGATGTTGTTCAACACTAATGATAACTTACAAAATACCACATTCTGTACATGCTATTTATAGTAGGATGTTGTACATCATTGTTCAACACTGATGATAACTTACAAAATACCACATTCTGTACATGATATTTATAGTAGGATGTTGTACACCATTGTTCAACAGATGATAACTTACAAAATACCACATTCTGTACATGCTATTTATAGTAGGATGTTGTACATCATTGTTCAACACTGATGATAACTTACAAAATACCACATTCTGTACATGCTATTTATAGTAGGATGTTGTACATCATTGTTCAACA
>NW_013815100.1:0-483 GCF_000517525.1 Limulus polyphemus
TGAACATTTAGCTATCCAGAACAGAAAAAGTTTTGATTGAATTGTCTGGGTGCTCCAGACATTGGCAGATCATCCTGATTCTGCAGCTGTAGGCAGATCAATGTCAGGGACCTTTACAGCATGGATAAAAGTATTATTTCCAGGAGAAAACTTCTCAGATAGGTGCAATTAATAACAGGAAGATGTAACAATGAATGTGTAATCTGAATTTGAAAAACTGAGTTTGAAGCTTTGTGAGAACTAAGGAGACTGGACACTTGTGAAAAGAATGTGTAATAATAACAACAACAAAAAGTCTGCATATCTGTGTAGATATTTAGACAATTGCTTCTACTGGACCTTCTATTAAAAATAATATCTGGAAAACTATTTATAACTCTGAAAGCACCAAGGCTCCATACTGATACAGGAAACCTTTCATTCTTTCTTTGCATAGATATCATCACCACATGATTGTTCATTCACAGCATTTGTTGGTTGGAA
>NW_013815101.1:0-992 GCF_000517525.1 Limulus polyphemus
GTAGCTTTGCGCGAAATTCAAAACAAACAAACAATGTTAAACTTATATTAAAGTTTTTCTTCATTACCCATTCAAGCCGTCTCCAACCATGATTAGTCTCAAAGTGGGTTCCTCGTCATCGAATACAAAACAGAACATTCTTCCTCATAAAACACAAACAAAGTTTTAAAAAAAAAGTCCGTAGCTAAAGAAAATAGATCGCAACCAGGGCCGAAAGGCTATCTTTTTGTATTACCCCTGGAATACCACAGTTTCATGCGTGTACTAAGAGAGATGACATCACGTTGACCGTTCTCGCGTATGTCTAGTGTTCGAAAACTTGAGCCAATACAGCTTCTCTTTCAGAAACATGGATACTTATATATGACGTGTGAACGTTTGGGTGATTGATTGATTGACAGTTATTTTTATTTAAAGAGGCCTGAAATACAATCAGTGGCACTCCAAAACCAAGAGTTTCTCTTCGATCCCAAACGCGGAATTAAAGTTTAGTCTTTGGTGAGTTGCAAAGCTAATGGATAAAGGCGTAACCTTTAAGTGGCTTAAGAAGGATTTATTGACAGAGTGTGAGCGATGCTAGCAAATGATTTATGAACTGGCAGATTTGACGTGTTATGTGAAGTGAGAGTGATCGAGTCTCAAGGATTCCGGGAAAGCCACAATCGCAAGCTGAAGGCAGGAAATCGAAGGAGAGGTTTTGAGTACTTGGTTTTTGCTTGAACGGCGAAAACTGGTTTATCTTGTTTGATGGAGATTGATGTTTCTTGAACAGTGAGAGAAATCAAGACTGTGACAAAAGTGGCAAGTTCCAGGATAAGAGTATACTCGAAGATCTGGTGCTAAGTCAAGTTTAAGTAACTAAATGGATTGTAAAGTTAAAGTGGGATAGTTAAAAGTTTCATTTCTTGAGTAAAGGTAAATATTGTTACGTCTACGTTTGTTAATTGATTTATCCGTAACTTCGTTCCGACGAAACTTTAACGACACAAGTC
>NW_013815102.1:0-483 GCF_000517525.1 Limulus polyphemus
TTTTACTGGTTATTCTTTACGTTGTTTAATATTAATGGAACTTAACTGTTGTTTGTTATGTTTTACTGGTTCTTCTTCACGGTGCTTAAGAGTAGAGGAACCAAACTGCTGTTCTATGTTTTAATAGTGTTTCTTCACGTTGAATAAAAGTAGATGAACCAAACTGTTCTTTTTATTTTTTAATATTTGTTCTTCAGGTTGTATAATAGTAGAGGAACCTAACTGTTTTTGTTTTGTGTTTTAACGATTTTCTAAACGTTGTATATTAGTAGAGGATCCTAACTGTTGTTTTTATGTTTTAATAGTTCTTCTTCACGTTGTATAATAGTAGAGTAATCCAACTGTTGTTTTTTATGTTTTTCAGGTTGTTTTTGACGTTGTATAATAGAATAGAAACCTAACTTTTGTTTTTTATGTTTTACTGGTTCTTCTTCATGTTGTATAATAGTAGAGGAACCTAACTGTGGTTTTTTATGTTTTAAT
>NW_013815103.1:0-641 GCF_000517525.1 Limulus polyphemus
ATTCCTTAGTTTTCTGGATTGATATATATGGTCATCTGCCTATCCCTTAGTTTTCTGGATTGAGATATATGGTCATCTGCCTGTCGTTTGTTTTCTGGATAGGTGTATATGGTCATCTGTCTGTCCTTCAATTTTTTGGTCTACGTACATATGGTCATCTGTCTGTCCTTTAATTTTCTGGCTACGTACACATGGTCATCTGTCTGTCCCTCAGTTTTCTAGGTAGGTATATGTATAGTCATCTGTCTGTCCGTTAATTTTCTAGGTACGTATATATGTGGTCAAATGTCTGTCCGTTAGTTTTCTAGGTAGGTATATATAGTCATCTGTCTGTCCGTTAATTTTCTGGGTTGATATGTATAATCATCTGTCTGTCTCTCAGTTTTCTGTGTAGCGATAATTGAATAATATTTTAAAGTCATATTAAGTTTCATGCATTCATACACTTTCTTTCTTTATCTTGTATTTGAATACTGTTGGACAAAACGTGGACTATTGGTTACTGCACCAGACTGTGGGTCTCAGTTATTAAACCTCAGTTTTCTGTGTAGCGATAATTGAATAATATTTTAAAGTCATATTAAGTTTCATGCATTCATACACTTTCTTTATTTATCTTGTATTTGAATACTGTTGGACAG
>NW_013815104.1:0-917 GCF_000517525.1 Limulus polyphemus
AACAATACTGTGTACTGCCAATAAGAAGACACAAGATTTAACAATCCTATGTACTATCAATAAGAAGACAAGATTTAACGATACTGTGTACTATCAATAACAAGCCACAATATTTAACGATACTGTGTACTGTCAAATGGAAGACACATAATTTACAAATACTGTTCACTGTCGATAAGAAGACACAAGATTTAACGATACTGTGTACTATCAAAAAGAAGATAAGATTTAACAATACTGTGTACTATCACAAACAAGCCACAAGATTTAACGATACTGTGTACTGTCAATAAAAAGACACAAGTTTTTACAATGCTGTTATACTGTCAATAAGAAGACACATGATTTAACGATACTGTGTACTATCAATAAAAAGACACAAGTTTTAACAATGCTGGTTACTGTCAATAAGAAGACACAAGATTTAACGATACTGTGTACTATCAATAACAAGCCATAAGATTTAACGATTATGTGTACTGTCAATAAGAAGACACAAGATTTAACAATACTGTGTACTGTCAATAAGAAGACACAAGATTTAACAATACTGTGTACTGTCAATAAGAAGACCCAGTACACAGTATCGTTAAATCTTGCTTGTGTCTTTTTATTGATTTTAACAATGCTGTGTACTGTCAGTAAGAAGACACACGATTTAACGATACTGTCTACTATCGATAAAAAGACACAAGTTTTAACAATGCTGTGTACTGTCAATAAGAAGACACAAGATTTAACGATACTGTGTACTATCAATAACAAGCCATAAGATTTAACGATACTGTGTACTGTCAATAACAAGCCAAAAAATTTAACGAAACTGTGTACTGCCAATAAGAAGACAAAATATTTAACAATAATGTGTACTGTCAATAAAAAGACACGTTAAATCTTACACAGTATCACTATCAATA
>NW_013815105.1:0-483 GCF_000517525.1 Limulus polyphemus
TATTGTTTCTACTACTAATAATACTGTGTATTGTTTCTACTACTAATAATACCGTGTATTGTTTCTACTACTGATAATACCGTGTATTGTTTCTACTACTAATAATACCGTGTATTGTTTCTACTACTAATAATACCGTGTATTGTTTCTACTACTGATAACAGTGTTGAAGAATTTTTGAACTTGACAATCAACACTGATAAATTTGGTATCTGTACATTTGAACATGGATTTGAATAAACATTTACAAGACAATGAAATCGAATCTGAGAAAATCTCATAATTTTCCTCACAGTTGTCGTTAACAGGTCCAAAAGTAAAGGTGATTGAAGATGAAGATGTTAAAACGCATAACATGTTTTTGTTAACAAGTCGTGAAGTAAAAGTGACTGAAGATGAACATGAGACAACGGATAATGGTTGTTCTACTAGGGTTTAAACATATTGTTGTTAACAAGTCGTGAAGTAAAGGTTACTGAAGAT
>NW_013815106.1:0-1399 GCF_000517525.1 Limulus polyphemus
AGCTAGATGACCAGGTAATACTACCATATAGAGCTCGATGACCAGGTAATACTACCATATAGAGCTCGATGACCAGGTAATACTACCATATAGAGCTAGATACCAGGTAATACTACCATATAGAGCTCGATGACCAGGTAATACTACCACAAAGAGCTAGATGACCAGGTAATACTACCATATAGAGCTCGATGACCAGGTAATACTACCATATAGAGCTAGATGACCAGGTAATACTATCATATAGAGCTAGATGACTAGGTACTGACATTTTCAACCTGAATGACACTCTATGTGCACATGGACTAAACGTTTAGGTTATCAACCCTTGGCGTTCAAGTATGGACGTTTCTGATATTGCACTAACAGAGAGCAGCACTTGTCAAGTTCTTCCGACAGAATAATAGGATTGACTTTCACTCTTATATCACACCTATAAGTGAAAGCATTCAGTGGCGCGAACCTTCGACCTTCCAATCCACACGCTAATCACTAGACCAACACTGAAATAGTTAGAACTACATAACAACTGTAGCATTAATCTCCCAACTACCTACATAATATCCATCTATCTATTTTCTGTCTATCTCTTGCTGTCCAAAACATTTTCTGAGATAACAAAGGGTGTAGGTGGATGTGTAAACAAATAATACTCTGAGTTAGTTATCTCATCTTTATTTCCATTGGATGACAACTCATTTAATCGAACCAATAAAAGCTGATGTTACATTTATTATGTTAGTATGTTTGGAAGGATTCACTATAATAGCACTCCTCATCATCTCCTCTACCCTATTTATTATGTACATCTGTCTTATCCAACAACCACATCTGTCTTTTCGGTAACTATATCTGTCCTGTCCAACAACCACATCCATCCTTTCGGTAACTAATTATGTCCTGTCCAACAACTACATCTGTCTTATCCAACAACCACACCCATCCTTTTGGTAACTAAGTCTGTCCTGTCCAACAACCACATTCATCCTTTCGGTAACTAAGTCTGTCCTGTCCAACAACCACACCCATCCTTTCGGTAACTAAATATGTCTGGTCCAACCCATGCCGGGCCTAGACTAGGGAGAAAGCAACATCCGCTGATGGTGGGAGGGGGATTCGAACCCATGACCCTCAGATTGCGAGTAAAGCGAACTAACCATCTGGCCATGCCGGGCCTAGACTAGGGAGAAAGCTTTCGGTCTACTCTTGTCCGAACTGGGAGATATATGGTTTCACCATATTTATACTGTGGATGGTCTCCAAGTTAAAATATTACAATTGCTAGTTTTCAGCTAGGGCTTTAACTTACTGGTGTGAAAAAAAAATATTTTACGATTTTGTTAAGTTAATCACATGTGACGAAATGCAATTTAAAATTTCGTTCTTTCAGTACCTGTCC
>NW_013815107.1:0-483 GCF_000517525.1 Limulus polyphemus
TTCTACTCTTTGAATGAAAAGAAGTGTGTAATACGTACAGTTTTATTCTAATAGTACAATCACTTTAAAAAACAGTTATTCCTACAAAGAAAACTGGAGGAGTAACATTGATTTTAGCATTTTTGGATGACGATGACAAAGCATATGAGCTATACTTTGATTAAAACTCATTTCCAGGCAGCATTAAGTAGCCTTAAGTTCACTGTTATAAAAAATTGTGCTTTGTTTAATGAGGTTTTTTTGTAAGATCTGGCCTGTCTTTCATCTTCATGGAATATCCTCATGTTGATAGAATACTTATAGAAACCATGGTTTAGTCTTCCTGAAAAACGTCTTCACTTTGCACGAGACATTTTATGAATGATAAAATGTGTTTGTTGCTGCAGTAGCATGTCTTTACTTAGTACGATACACTTCATAACAACCGTGTTTTTGGTCCACATAATAGCAGCATGTTTTACTTAGTACGATACACTTCATAAC
>NW_013815108.1:0-483 GCF_000517525.1 Limulus polyphemus
CATAAAACACAAGTAGTAGGACTGTGTCAGCTGGTTCTTTACTTATACACAAGATACATAAAACACAAGTAGTAGGACTGTGTTAGCTGGTTCTTTACTTATACACAAGTTACATAAAACACAAGTAGTAAGACTGTGTCAGCTGGTTCTTTACTTATACACAAGTTACATAAAACACAAGTAGTAGGACTGTGTCAGCTGGTTCTTTACTTATACACAAGATACATAAACCACAAGTAGTAGGACTGTGTCAGCTGGTTCTTTACTTATACACAAGATATATAAAACATAAGTAGTAGGACTGTGTCAGCTGGTTCTTTACTTATACACAAGTTACATAAAACATAAGTAGTAAGACTGTGTCAGCTGGTTCTTTACTACTACACAAGATACATAAAACACAAGTGGTAGGACTGTGTCAGCTGGTTCTTTACTTATACACAAGATACATAAAACACAAGTAGTAAGACTGTGTCAGCTGGT
>NW_013815109.1:0-660 GCF_000517525.1 Limulus polyphemus
ACATTGTAATAATAAGCTTAAACCACGCTAAAAAATCTTTTTTTTTAATTCTTTGCAAACTTACATGAAATTTGGGATGTTGATACCTTGGACTGAGACTATTGTTTGAGCAATTTCTGTATACAGGCTGTCTAGCGTGATCTTTCTATGCGCACCGTGAAAAGCAGATATTGTGTACTGTAATAAAGTAATTTTCCAGTCCAAATCCTTCAAACCAGATTCATGAGGATATATGTGTTTTATTTTTTGGTTTTATGGTTCCCGCTGACAGGCTCACAGTCGTGTTGTGTGCTTGTCTCCACGACAACAAACTTTACTTACCAGTTATCGTACGAATCTCTCGTTCAATAGCGAATATTAACAGCTGAGTATTATTCTATAGACTTAGTAAAAGGAATGTAACCTGCCAAAAAATAAAGAAGTATAAAATAAACGACAAATAGTTTTATAAATTTACTAAAAGTAGTGTAACCTGCCAAAAAATAAAGAAGTATAAAATAAACGACAAATAGTTTTATAGACTTACTAAAACTAATGTACCCTGTCAAAAAATAAAGAAGTATAAAATAAACGACAAATAGTTTTATAGACTTACTAAAACTAATGTACCCTGTCAAAAAATAAAGAAGTATAAAATTAACGACAAATAGTTTTATAGAC
>NW_013815110.1:0-642 GCF_000517525.1 Limulus polyphemus
CAGAACCAGAGACTGGTGCATCACGTTAAGTTATTCTGTAACAAGTAACTACAGAACCAGAGACTGGTGCATCACGTTAAGTTATTCTATAACAAGTAACTACAGAACTTCAAGTGTAGTTGCTATGAATTTTTCGTTTGTTTCATCTATGTGATATTGGTAAAAAAAAACAAAAACAGATAGATATTAGGTTAGAAATCTTTTAAAATTGAACTTGATTTTAGGTGAATAATTCCTTTAAAATGAGCGAGATATTGGGTCACAGTTCCTTAGAATATCAGACCTAAGTAAAAACAAGGCGTGCAGAAGGCACGAAAGAACCGCAAATGTAGCTAGCTGTTCATGTTGGTTTAGTTGCTCTCATTGGATGTTGACATTAAGGATTGTTTGTTTCTTTCTGTCAATTTTAATCTCTTTCTCCTTTCCGAAGAAACGAAAATTGAGGCCAAGCAGGAACATTTTAACTTCACATAAAGAACAATGACGATCTCCTGTTTGTAATAACTTAGCCTATCTCCTGTTTGTAATAACTTTGACTCTTGTGTAAGTAAATGGAAAGAAAAATGACGATCTCCTGTTTGTAATAACTTAGCCTTTTATGTAAGTAAATGGAAAGAAAAATGACGAGCTCCTGTTTGTAAT
>NW_013815111.1:0-483 GCF_000517525.1 Limulus polyphemus
AAGGATGGGACCCAACGTTGCTGTGTGGACTTCAGGGCTCTTAACAGCATAACCGAAAAAGACTCATACCCACTGCCAAGAATTGATGATACTCTTGATGCCCTAAGTGGAGCCAGGTGGTTTTCAACTCTGGGTTTAAAGTCAGGTTTACATCAAGAAAAAATGGCTGAAGTAGATAGACCCAAGACATCATTTAGTTATGACCAAGGTCTCTGGCAAAACCGAGTGATGCCATTCGGGCTCAGTAATGCTCCAGCAACATTTGAGAGGCTGATGGAACGAGTATTGGAAGGCCTACAATGGAGGATAGCCCTAGTGCACCTCGACGATTTCATTGTATTTGCAACAACTTTTGATGAGGAAATGTCACGGCTGGAGGAAGTATTCAAGCGTTTGAAAGCAGCAAACCTCGAACTCCATCCCAAGAAATGCCACTTGTTCCAGAAAGCGGTGCTTCACCTAGCTTCACGTTGTAAGTGAGTT
>NW_013815112.1:0-482 GCF_000517525.1 Limulus polyphemus
CAAAATCTATCGAAAAGTTATATAACTAACTTTATAATGTACACCAAATTCTACACAAAAACTCTTTACTTAACTTTATAGTATAAACCAAAATCTACCGAAAAACTCTTTACCTAAATTTACAGTGTATATTTAAATCTACCAAAAAATTATTTACCTAACTTTATAGTGTATACCAAAATCTACTCAAAAACTTTTTTCCTAACTTTACTGTTTACCAAAAACTATTTACCTAACTTTATAGTGTATACCAAAATTTACCCAAAAACTATTTACCTAAATTTGGAATGTATACCAAAATCTACCCAAAAATTATATAACTAACTTTGTGGTGTACACCAAAATCTACACAAAAACTCTTTATTTAACTTTATAGTGTACACCAGAATCTACATAAAAACTCTTTACTCAACTTCATAGTGTATACGGAAATCTACCAAAAAATATTTACTTAACTTTATAGTGTACATCAAAATCTCATG
>NW_013815113.1:0-478 GCF_000517525.1 Limulus polyphemus
GACAGCACTCATCCAATTCCGACATTACTAGCATCGCAATCCAGTATGTACGGCAATGAGGGATCTGGAAGCTTTAAAAGTGGAGCATAGGCCAATTTTTCCTTCAACGGTCTTGAAATAATGCTGGCAAGAAACTGTCCATTCAAACTTTTGGCCTTTTTTAGTCAAATCATGTAGTGGAGCAGCTATAGTTGCAAAGTCCTTCACAAACTTGCGGTAGTAAGTACAGAGTCCCAAGAAACTTCTTAGCTCTCCCACATTGTCTGGTGTTGGCCAGTCATGCACTGCTTTCGCCTTATCAGGATCAGTTTGTACACCATTCTCACTAACAATGTGGCCTAAGTAAAGCACCTCTTTCTGGAACAAATGATTTTCTTGGGATGGAGTTTGAGGTTTGCTGCTTTCAAACGCTTGAATACTTCCTCCAGTCGGGACATTTCCTCGTCAAAAGTTGTTGCAAATACCATGACATCGTCCC
>NW_013815114.1:0-479 GCF_000517525.1 Limulus polyphemus
AGTACACAGTATCTTTGAATCTTGTGTCTTCTTATTGACAGTACACAGTATCGTTAAATCTTGTGTCTTATAATTGACAGTACACAGTATCGTTAAATCTAGTGTCTTCTTATTGACAGTACACAGTTTCGTTAAATCTTGTGTCTTTTTATAGATAGTACACAGTATCTTTGAATCTTGTGTCTTCTTATTGACAGTACACAGTATCGTTAAATCTTGTGTCTTATAATTGAAAGTACACAGTATCGTTAAATCTTGTGTCTTCTTATTGACAGTACACAGTATCGATAAATCTTGTGTCTTCTTATTGACAGGACACATTATTGTTAAATCTTGTGTTTTCTTACTGACAGTACACATTATCGTTGAATATTGTGTCTTCTTATTGACAGTACACAGTATCGTTAAATCTTGTGTCTTCTTATTGACAGTACACAGTATCGTTAAATCTTGTGTCTTCTTACTGTACAGTACACAGT
>NW_013815115.1:0-828 GCF_000517525.1 Limulus polyphemus
ATAAATATGTGTTTGCCTTCGTGATATAATAAAAAAAAAGAGACTTTGAAAATACTTTTACAATATTAGAATTAACAATGTGGGTTCATATTACTATAGCCTTCATTCTATCTAACTAAGACAAATGTTTTGGACATCACAAACTTCTTCTGGATCACCTACCGTCCATCCTCCCCCTGCAGTCTCCATATCACATTATACAGAGATTGGGTGGTTCAGAAAATGTGGCCATATCTTGAAGATGCCGTTTGTTTGGTTTACTTGATGATAGATAGCGGCACAGTCTATCGGTAAAGAAGTTCTATACCTGATTTGTGTTGCATTGGTACAGGTGGGCGCTATGAAGTGATACACGTCGTGTTTAGAACAAATAGGGCCTGGAATAGAACAGGTAGTAAAGTATAATTATAAATTTGTATAAACATTCATTCAAAACTTGAAAATGCTTACCAAGTGAAAATAACTGTCATTGATTTTAGTATACCGTTTTCGTATTAATGTAAGATAACGTTGGTAAAACATTTCTTTATAATTTAATTACTTAGAAAAATTCTAATGTAGTAATTCTTTGTTTAGCCAGATCTGTTAATTCTTCCACAGTAGACGACAGAGAATCGATAATTCCTTCCAGTGAACCAACAGTACTACAAGCAGTGTGGTGATGAACATTAGCCTGGGTTAAAAAGAAGAGAGGCAAAATACATAATAACTGAACTATATAATACATGATGTACAGGATAGACACGTATACTGACCTGTATTCTCCTCTGAGGATTACAGTATGTACCAAGGCTTTTATTGCCGTCGTACAGAGGAAACATGATATCT
>NW_013815116.1:0-1086 GCF_000517525.1 Limulus polyphemus
CTAGATTTGGTCGACTTTGACAACGGTCTTTTTAGTCCCTCTTACACTAGATTTTTTGACTTTGATAACTGTCTTTTAGCCCTTGTTACTCTAGCTTTGTCGACTCTGATAACGGTCTTTTTAGTCCTTCTTACTCTAGATTTTGTCGACTTTGATAACAGTCTTTTTAGTCCTTCCTACACTAGATTTTTTTCGACTTTGATAACGGTCTTTTTAATCCTTTTTGCACTAGATTTTCTTGACTTTGATAACTGGCTTATTATTCCTTCTTACTTTAGATTTTCTCTACTTTGATAATGGTCTCTTTAGTCCTTCTTAAACTAGATTTTTTCGACTTTTATAACGTTTTTTTACTCCTTCTTACACTACATTTTGTCGACTTTGATAACAACCATTTTAGTCCTTATTACTCTAGATTTTGTTGACTTTGATAACGGTCTTTTTACTACATTTAAACTAAATTTTTTACACTTTGATAACGACATTTTTAGTCTTTCTTACACTAGATTTTGTCGACTTTAATAACGGTCTCTTTAGTCCTTCTTACACGAGATTTTGTCGACTTTGATAACGGGTTTATTATTCCTTCTTTGACGAGATTTTTTCGACTTTGATATTGGTCTTTTTAGTCCTTTTTACACTAGATTTTTTCGGCTTTTATAACGGCATTTTTAGTCCTTCTTACACTAGAATTTTTTGACTTTCATAACGGTCTTTTTTACTCCTTCTTACACTAGATGTTTTCGACTTTGATAACGGTCTTTTTAGTCCTTCTTACACTAGATTTGGTCGACTTTGATAACGGCCTTTTTAGTTCTTCTTCCGCTAGATTTTGTTAATTTTGATAACGGTCTTATTATTCCTTCTTACTTTAGATATTTTCGACTTTGAAAACGGTCTTTTTAGTCCTTATTACACTAGATTTTTTCGACTTTGATAACGGTTTTTTTAATCCTTCTTACAACTTATTTTGATGGATTTGATACCGGTCTCTTTATTCCTATTACACTAGATTTTCTTGACTTTGATAACGGTCTTTTTAGTCCTTGTTACTCGAGATTTAGTCGACTTTGATAATTGTCTTTT
>NW_013815117.1:0-477 GCF_000517525.1 Limulus polyphemus
ACAAAAATACCATCTTCAAGCTTCAACTGGTCCCATTGTGCCCAATAGTTCTTTGTCACAGGGCTTAAACTAGACACCTTCTCCCAAGCAGGGTGCAAAACGCTTGCTTGTAGAAAATCAATTATTGGCTTCAAATCTTGGTCTTTCTTCTGTTCTGCGTTAATATATATACTTGGTTCCACTTCACCATCATCAACTCCTTCAGTCACTTTGACTTCAGCTTGATGGCAGCTAGTTAGCTCAACCGTTCTTTTGCAGCAATGTCTGCAGTCATTTTTTCAGGGTCTTCGGCTCAGTCTATCGGTATTTCTATACGATTTTCCTTCTTTGTATTCAATGTCAGAATTATACTGGTCTAACTTTCCAATCCAACGTGCCAGTTGTCCCTCTGGATTCTTGAATGATCATAACACAGCATGGTCTGTCCTGATGGTAAACCTAGCCCTAAAGAGATAAGGGTGGAAATATGTCAGACTG
>NW_013815118.1:0-481 GCF_000517525.1 Limulus polyphemus
CACGTCAAGCTACTCACTTTATAATCTGTTGATATACACGTCAAGTTATCACTCTATAATCTGTTGATATACACGTCAAGTTACTCACTTTATAATCTGTTGATATACACGTCAATTACTCACTTTATAATCTGTTGATATACACGTTAAGTTACTCTCTCTATAATCTGTTGTTATACACGTTAAGTTACTCTCTCTATAATCTGTTGATATACACGTTAAGTTACTCACTCTATAATCTGTTGATTACACGTCAGACTACTCATTCTATAATCTGTTGATTACACTTCAAGTTACTCACTCTATAATCTGTTGATATAAACGTTAAGTTACTCTATAATCTGTTAATATACACGTCAAGTTACTCACTCTATAATCTGTTGATATACACGTCAAGCTACTTACTCTATAATCTGTTGATTACACGTCAAGCTACTCTCTCTATAATCTGTTGATATACACGTCAAGTTACTCTCTCTCT
>NW_013815119.1:0-483 GCF_000517525.1 Limulus polyphemus
TTAAATATATGAGAATAATTGACACATTGACTGCAGACTAATATCAACAGTGGGTCAAGAAACGATATTAGCTATTGGGTCCTATTTAATCCAGTCGCACTGAAAAAAACACATGTAAATATCTTGTAAATATATTAGTTAATTAACACATTGACTGCAGACTGAAGTCATAAGTGGGTCATAGAACGGTATTAGCTATTGGGTCATATCTAATCCACTCGGACATAAGGAAAAACATGTAGATATGTTGTAAATATATGAGTTATTTAACTCATTGGATGTAGACTAAAGTCAACAGTGGGTCATTGAAAGATACTAGTTATTGGGACCTATTTAATCCACTCGGACATAAAAAACTCATGTAGATATGTTGTAAATATATGAGTTAATTAACACATTGGCTGCTGACTAAACTCAACAGTGGGTCATAGAAAGATTCTAGTTATTGGGACCTTTTTAATGCACTCGGACTTAAGGAAACAC
>NW_013815120.1:0-483 GCF_000517525.1 Limulus polyphemus
ATTGTTAAATCTTGTGTCTTCTTTTTGACACTACACAGTATTGATAAATCCTGTATATTCGTATTGACAGGACACATTATTGTTAAATCTTGTGTCTTCTTATTGACAGGACACAGTATTGTTAATTTATGTGTCTTCTTATTGACAGTACACAGTATTGATAAATCCTGTATCTTCTTTTTGACAGGACACAGTATTGTTAAATTATGTGTCTTCTTATTGACAGTACACAGTATTGATAAATCCTGTATCTACTTATTGACAGGACACAGTATTGATAAATCCTGTATCTTCTTATTGACAGGACACAGTATTGTTAAATCTTGTGTCTTCTTATTGACAGTGCACAGTATTGTTAAATCCTGTATCTTCTTATTGACAGTACACAGTATTGATAAATTCTGTATCTTCTTATTGACAGACACAGTATTGATAAATCCTGTATCTTCTTATTGACAGGACACAGTATTGTTAAATCTTGTG
>NW_013815121.1:0-485 GCF_000517525.1 Limulus polyphemus
GATAGATATGTCCATATAGACAGACAGACAAGTACGCACACATAGACGGATAGACAAGTACACACACACATAGACAGATAGACAAGTCCAGATAGACAGATAGACAAGTACACACACATAGACAGATAGACAAGTACACACACACATAGACAGATAGACAAGTACACATAGACAGATAGACAAGTACACACACACATAGACAGATAGACAAGTACACATAGACAAATAGACAAGTACACACACACAAAGACAGATAGACAAGTACACACACACATAGACAGATAGACAAGTACACATAGACAGATAAACAGATAGGTAGACAAGTCCACATAGACAGATAAACAGATAGGTAGACAAGTCCACATAGACAGATAGACAAGTACACACACACATAGACAGATAGACAAGTACACATAGACAGATAAACAGATAGGTAGACAAGTCCACATAGACAGATAGACAAGTACACACACATAGACAGATAG
>NW_013815122.1:0-482 GCF_000517525.1 Limulus polyphemus
GTGGTGCATGCCAACAGGCTTTGGCGTTATCACGGTCCAGGACATTTCAGTTGGGACGAAGTGGACAACAGAACAAATGATGCTGCTGAAGACGTGCCACCTGAAGAAGCCACCATCGAAGAAGAAACTCTACTCAGTTTTGAGAAGGGAAACGGTGAAGCTGTTGGTGAAGTTACTACCACTGATGTGACTGTTACCGATGATAGGACATTTACTGATGAAGCAGATGAACCCCACATGAAGCAGAAGCCAACGAGATGGAGACCAGAACGGAAGAAGATACGTCCCGTAAAATTAAGAGACTTTGTTGAATTGTAATTTTGTGTTTGTAATTCTATACAGTTAATTAAGTTATTGTTAATTGTTATTGGTTTATTATATGTGGTTATTGTTCGGGACGAACAACATTAAGGAGGGGGGCAGTGTTGCATCAGAGAGATGACTAGTGTGACGCCACGTTTCTAGAACTATCCTGTACCTTG
>NW_013815123.1:0-481 GCF_000517525.1 Limulus polyphemus
TTGTGCACTGTCAATAAGAAGACACAAGATTTAACGATACTGTGTCCTGTCAATAAGAAGACACAAGATTTAACGATACTGTGTACTGTCAATAAGAAGACACAATATTCAACGATAATGTGTACTGTCAGTAAGAAAACACAAGATTTAGCAATAATTTGTCCTGTCAATAAGAAGAAAGAAGATTTAACGATACTGTGTACTGTCAATAAGAAGACTCAAGATTTAACGATAGTGTGTACTGTCAGTAAGAAGACACAAGATTTAACAATACTGTGTACTGTCAATAAGAAGACGCAAGATTTATAAATATTGTGTACTATCAATAAGAACACACAAGATTTAACGATAATGTGTACTCTCAGTAAGAAAACACATGATTTAACAATAATGTGTTTTGTCAGTAAGAAGACACAAGATTTTAACGATACTGTGTACTGTCAATAAGAAGACATAAGATTTAACGATACTATGTACTGTC
>NW_013815124.1:0-483 GCF_000517525.1 Limulus polyphemus
ATGCGAAGCAGACAGACACTAGCCAAATCTCAGGAATGAAAATATCAACAGTTTGAGGTTTAGATACGTACTGTTTTGTATTATGTTCTTTCTAAAGCCGAAACATTAAAGTAAGTTCTCCACATTTGAACCTTCATGGAACGATATGAAATCGTTAATTTACTCATCTCACCTTACATTGTCTTTTTATTGGTTTTTAAAGATACTCATAATAATAGCAAACATTTAAAGTTTAACCTGTAATCGATAATTTCTGGTAGCTGTTCTACTGTGGTATGAATATAATTACAGATTTTACCTTAGTAAAAATGTAATTCCAAAGATAAAATGGATAAAATATCTTGTCTATAAATTTGAAGGAACCTTTATATATTGTCTATAAATTTGAAGGAACCTTGATATCTTGTCTATAAAATTGAAGGAACCTTGATATCTTGTCTATAGAATTGAAGGAACCTTGATATCTTATCTATAAATTTGAAG
>NW_013815125.1:0-1349 GCF_000517525.1 Limulus polyphemus
GTACAAATTTATAAATCAGTATAAAAAAGTACAAATTTATGATTTAATATATAAAAACATTACAAATTTATAAATCAGTATAAAAAAGTACAAATTTATGATTTAATATATAAAAACATTACAAATTTATCAGTCAATATAAAAAATAGTACATATTTATCAATCGAAATAGAAATCGGTACAAATTTATCAATCAGTATAAAACACACTACAAATTTATCCTTCAAAATAATAAACAGTACAAATTTATGAATAAATAAAAAACACAATACAAATTTATCAACCAATATAAAAAGGTATAAATTTATCAATCAATATAAAAAAGCACAAATTTATCAACCAATACAAAAACAAAACAAAATAATCAATTCATATAAAAAACAGTACAAAATTATCAGTTATTAGGAAAAAAGTAGAAATTTATGAATCAATATAAAAAACATTACAAATTTATCAATCAATATAAAAAATAGTACAAATTTATCAATCAATACAAAAAATAGTACAAATTTATCAATCAATATAAAAAAACAATACATAATATCATACAAATTTATTAATCAAAATAAGAATCGTTACAAATTATTCAATCACTATCAAAAAGTACAATTTATAAATCAGTATAAAAAAGTACAAATTTATCAATCAATATAAAAAACAAAACAGATTTATCAATTAATAAAAATTAATATTATTTATCATACAATAAAAAACAATAGTAATTTATCAATCAGTATAAAACACAGTACATATTTATCAACCAAAATAAAAAAGCCCAAATTTATCAATTATTATAAAAAAGTACAAATTTATGAATTAATATAAAAAACATTACAAATTTATCAGTCAATATAAAAAATAGTACAAATTTATCAATCAAAATAGGAAGCATTACAAATTTATCAATCAATATAAAAACAGTACAAATTTATAAATCAATATAAAAAAGAACAAATTTATCAATCAATATAAAAAACAAAACAGATTTATCAATTAGTAAAAATTAATTTTATTTATCATAGAATAAAAAGAACAGTACAAATTTATCAATCAGTATAAAACACCATACATATTTATCAATCAATATAAAACACCATACATATTTATCAACCAATATAAATAAGCACAAATTTATCAATCCATATAAAAACAGTACAAATTTATCAATCAAATATAAAAACAACACAAAATATCATACAATATAAACACATAACAAATTATCGATCAAAATAAGAATCGATACAAATTTATCAATCAATATAAAACACAGTACAAATTTATCAATTATTATTTATTATTTATGAATCAATATAAAAAACATTACAAATTTATCAATCAATATATAAAAA
>NW_013815126.1:0-483 GCF_000517525.1 Limulus polyphemus
GTTGTTGTACCAAATAACGCTACAGATGAGTATATTGGTTATAAATTCGGTAACTAGAGTTACACCTAGGTGTTCGTGGAGTTGGTGTACCAAATAATGCTAAGGTTGAGTATGGTTTTTTATAAATTCGGTAACTATAGTAACACCTAGGTGTTCATGGAGTAGTTGTGCCAGGTAAAGCTAAAGATGAGTATGGTGGTTATAAATTCGGTAACTAGAGTTACACCTAGGTGTTCGTGGAGTTGTTGTACCAAATAACGCTAAAGATGAGTATGGGGTTATAAATTCGGTACCTAGAGTTAAACCTGAGTGTTCCTGGAGTAGTTGTACCAAGAAAGGCTAAAGATGAGTATGGTGGTCATAAATTCTGTAACTAGAGTTACACCTAGGTGTTCATGGAGTAGTTGTTCCAAGTAAGGCTAAAGATGAGTATGGTGGTTATAAATTCGGTAACTAGAGCTACACCTAAATGTTCATGGAGTT
>NW_013815127.1:0-483 GCF_000517525.1 Limulus polyphemus
TGGCATCTGATTCTCTTAAAGTACAGAAAGTTGCAACTGATTCTCGTAAAGTACAGAAAGTGGCATCTGAGTCTTGTAAAGTACAGAAAGTGGCAACTGATTCTCGTAAAGTACAGAAAGTGGCATCTGATTCTCTTAAAATACAGAAAGTGTCATCTGATTCTTGTAAAGTACAGAAAGTGGCATCAGATTCTCGTAAATACAGAAAGTGTCATCTGATTCTTGTAAAGTACAGAAAGTGTCATCTGATTCTTGTAAAGTACAGAAAGTGGCATCTGATTCTCGTAAAGTACAGAAAGTGGCATCTGATTCTTGTAAAGTACAAAAAGTTGAAGCTGCCTCTTGTGAAGTACGTGAAGTGGCAGTTGTTTATGTGTCAGCATAATGCTGGGAATGTCGAACAATAGTATCTTTTCTGTGTCTTACACATTAGTAAAAATAAATGAGATATTAACTTGTCTATGCATGATATTAGTTCCAATT
>NW_013815128.1:0-483 GCF_000517525.1 Limulus polyphemus
GTCTGGAATCATTGTCCAATACGAACAGATCTTATAACTCACATTTCCTGTATACCTTTTGTCTTGAATCATTCTCCAATAGTAACAGATCTTACATCTATGATTTCCTGTATTCCTTGTGTCTTGAATCACTGTCCAATACTAACAGATCTTATAACTGAGATTTCCTGTATTTCATGTGTCTTTAATTATTGTTCAATACTAACGGATCTTATAACTATGATTTCCTGTATTCCTTTTGTCTTGAATCATTGTCCAATACTAACAGATCTTACAACTATGATTTCCTTTATTCCTTGTGTCTTGAATCATTGTCCAATACGAACAGATGTTATAACTCAGATTTCCTGTATTCCTTGTGTTTTGAATCATTGTCCAATACTAACAGATCTTATAACTCTGATTTTCTTTTATTCCTTGTGTCTTGAATCATTATCCAATACTAAAAGATCTTATAATTCTGATTTCCTTTATTCCTTGTGT
>NW_013815129.1:0-483 GCF_000517525.1 Limulus polyphemus
CATATATATATTCACAGGTAATTCATCTCTTTTATAACATATATGTTCACTAGTACTACATCTGTGTTATAATATATATATTGAGTAGTACTACGTGTGTGTTATAACGTATATATTCGCTATTACTACATCTGTGTTATAACATATATGTTCACTAGTACTACATCTGTGTTATAACATATATATTCACTAGTACTACATCTGTATAAAAACATATATATTCACTAGTACTACATCTGTGTTATGCTATATATGTTCACTAGTACTACATCTGTGTTATAATATATATATTGAGTAGTACTACGTGTGTGTTATAACGTATATATTCACAATTACTACATCTGTGTTATGATATATATATTCATTAGTACTACATCTCTGTTATAACATATATGTTCACTAGTACTACATCTGTGTTATAACATATAAGTTCAATAGTACTACATCTGTGTTATAACATACATATTCACAAGTACTACATTT
>NW_013815130.1:0-482 GCF_000517525.1 Limulus polyphemus
TGCGGAACAAGGATATATTACACTTGCGGAACAAGGATATATTACACTTGCGGAACAAGGATATATTACACTTGCGGAACAAGGATATAATACACTTGCAGAACAAGGATATATTACACTTGCAGAACAAGGATATAATACACTTGCAGAAAAGAATATATTACACTTGCAGAAAAGAATATATTACACTTTCAGAAAAGAATATATTACACTTGCAGAACAAGGATACATTACAGCTGCAGAACAAGGATATATTACACTTGCGGAACAAGGATATATTACACTTGCGGAGCAAGGATACATTACACTTGCAGAACAAGGATACATTACACTTGCGGAACAAGGATATATTACAGTTGCAGAACAAGGATACATTACACTTGCGGAACAAGGATTCATTAAACTTGCGGAACAAGGATATATTACACTTGCGGAACAAGGATACATTAAACTTGCGGAACAAGGATACATTACACTTGCAG
>NW_013815131.1:0-483 GCF_000517525.1 Limulus polyphemus
TAAGGACTTGTGTCGCTAAAGTTTCGTCGGAACGAAGTTACGGAAAGTTAATTAACAAACGGAGACGTAACAGATGGAATACTGTAATTTACTTCTGTACGTCAATTCGGTCTCACTGTATTTCAGTGGGCGGCTTTTAAAACTTAAAATTGCAAGCGTAATACACACAAATAACGTAACACTGTGTTCTATTTACTCAACGTAGGGCAGTTGCGCTATATCCTAGGGGAGGGCATGATTCTTAAGTAATAGGCATTATAGGCCAGAGGAAATTTTGCGCCCCTTCACACCTGCGCACGGGGGCCATTGCCCCATTTCCTCCCGTCCGTGCTTTCCACAGTTCCAACAATTTTTCTGGATACCAGCCTTTCCTGCTGTGGCACCTCCCCTGTATTAAAGTTTCCAGCATTTAGCTCTCTTGTGCCCAGGTTTATTACAGTGCCAGCAAAGTCCCTCAAACTTCTCTGAAAGCTGACCTTTTCT
>NW_013815132.1:0-483 GCF_000517525.1 Limulus polyphemus
ACAGTTCAAGGTGATGTTCATGTGAAGAAAAAAAGATACCTTTGTCCATTTCACACTTTGCATACTGATTTGCATAATCTCTAGAAACTGAAATGCATACCTACAGTTTCTTCAGTATCTCTGTATCTAATGCTATATCTAGTATTTACTCTCTAACAAAAACTGTCAATAAATTAACAATATAGCGTAAAATGAATAGCTGACAACTGTAACATCAAATACATAATAACATGTTGAATAGCACTCTGTAAAAAATTGTAGCATGTAGATAGGATAGTCTGTGGGGTAAATAGGGAGAAAAGGTAGAGAATACAACTGACAGAGCAGGAGATATAATAAAGGGGGCTAGCAGAGATGCAGTTTCTGTGGTGCATGTAGGGGCCAATGATGTATGAAAATGTAGGTCAGAAGAGCTAATTAATAAGTACAAGGAGTTGATAAAGACATTTAAAGAAAACTTAATTTTGTCAGGGATACTGTCCA
>NW_013815133.1:0-642 GCF_000517525.1 Limulus polyphemus
ATAGTGTGTGTATTCTGAACCCATTTTAGCATAAACGTATAACCTGTATATTGTCAGGTAACGAATTTGCGGTTATGTATTTATTTTAATATGAACGTTGTTTAGATTGAGTTTATATTTAAAAACATGCATAGCTTGTAGTGTTAGATATGTATTGCGCAACTCACGCCTATTCTCCAAAGTTGTTGAAGATTCTCAAGAGCAAAAATCAACAATATATCTATATACGTAAATGCTTTAACCAGTATTGTTACATAAGACTGAATTTTCTAGAAAACCTTCCCAAGGTATAAATATAACTAACACCACGCGCCAGACGAGTATCTATTATTAGTTCGCTATAACCAGTGTGCTAAAAACTTCGAAAGCTATAATTGTGATTGTTGTAACGCTTATCAATCGGAAAATTTACGATCTGACCAGGAATATTTATAAATTTTGAACGTTACAAATCATTTAACTTCAGTGGATTCTCATCGGACATTAGTATTTTTACGAAAACCTTACCTAACGTCTACGGTGGAAAACAGCGTGTGTGGCCAAGGAGACAAAGCTAGCTAGCTTCCCCGGCGAATCGTACTTACATCAACTCGCTCATCGTAAACCTTCGATAAGATATCAAGGACGTTCCAGACTAGAAAG
>NW_013815134.1:0-1118 GCF_000517525.1 Limulus polyphemus
TACAACTACTCCATGAACACCTAGGTGTAACTGTAGTTACCGAATTTATAACAGTCATACTCACCTTTAGCTTTACTTGGTACAACTACTCCATGAACACCTAGGTGTAACTATAGTTACCGAATTTATAATCATCATACTCATCTTTAGCCTTACTTGGTACAACTACTCCATGAACACCTAGGTGTAACTGTAGTTACCGAATTTATAACAGTCATATTCACCTTTAGCTTTACTTGGTACAACTACTCCATGAACACCTAGGTGTAACTATAGTTACCGAATTTATAACCATCATATTCATCTTTAGCCTTACTTGGTACAAAAACTCCACGAAATCATAGGAGTAACTCTAGTTCCGAATTTGTAACCACCATACTAGTCTTTAGCCTAACTTGGTACAACTACTCCATAAATACATAGGTGTAACTATAGTTACCGAACTTATAGCCATCATACTCATCTTTAGCCTTACTTGGTAAGTTACACCTAGGTGTTCATGGAGTAGTTGTACCAAGTAAAGCTAAAGGTGAGTATGACTGTTATAAATTCGGTAACTACAGTTACACCTAGGTGTTCATGGAGTAGTTGTACCAAGTAAGGCTAAAGATGAGTATGATGGTTATAAATGCGGTAACTATAGTTACACCTAGGTGTTTATGGAGTAGTTGTACAAAGTAAGGCTAAAGATGAGTATGATGGTTATAAATTCGGTAACTATAGTTACATCTAGGTGTTTATGGAGTAGTTGTACCAAGTAAGGCTAAAGATGAGTATGGTGGTTATAAATTAGGTAACTATAGTTACACCTAAGTGTTCATGGAGTAGTTTTACCAAGTAAGGCTAAAGATGAGTATGATGATTATAAATTCGGTAACTATATCAACTACTCCATGAACACCCAGGTGTAACTATAGTTACCGAAGTTATAACCACCATATTCATCTTTACCCTTACTTGGTATAACTACTCCAAAAACACCTATGTGTAACTATAGTTACCGAATTTTTAACCACCATACTCAACTTTAGCCATACTTGGTACAACTACTCCATGAACACCTAGGTGAAACTCTAGTTAACGAATGTGTAACCCCATACTCATCTTTAGCGTTAATT
>NW_013815135.1:0-688 GCF_000517525.1 Limulus polyphemus
TACTCATCCTCTAAACGTGTCTAAATCACCACAATACTCATCCTCTAAACGTGTCTAACACACCACAATACTCATCCTCTAAATGTATTTAACCTACTACAATGCTCAACCTCTAAATGTGACTACCACCACCATACTTATATTCTAAATGTGTTGTGTTAGAGTATTGTTACATCCCGTAAACGTGTCTAACACACCACAATACTAACACACAACAATGCTCATCCACTAAACGTGTCTAACAAACCACAATACCCATCCTCTAAAAGTGTCTAACACACCACAATACTCATCCTCTAAACGTGTTTAACACACCACAATACTCATCCTCTAAACGTGGCTAACACCACAATACTTATATTCTAAATGTGTCTAACACACCACAATACTCATCCTCTAAACGTGTCTAACACAAACCAATACTCATCCGGTAAACGTGTCTAACACACCACAATACTCATCCTCTAAACTTGTCTAACACACCACAATACTCATCCTCTAAACGTGTCTAACATACCACAATACTCATCCTCTAAACGTGTCTAACACACCACAATACTCATCCTCTAAACGTGTCTAACACACCACAATACTCATCCTCTAAACGTGTCTAACACACCACAATACTCATCCTCTAATCGTGTCTAACCTACCACAATGCTCATCCTCTATTTGTGGCTAACACCAA
>NW_013815136.1:0-1534 GCF_000517525.1 Limulus polyphemus
AACACGGAAGATAACTGTAGTAGCTTCCTTTAGTGCAGTACAGTAACATGGAAGATAACTGTAGTAGTTTACTTTAGTACAGTACAGTAACATGGAAGATAACTGTAGTAGCTTACTTTAGTACAGTAACAAGTAAGATAACTGTAGTAGCTTACTTTAGTACAGTAACAAGTAAGATAACTGTAGTATCTTACCTTAGTACAGTAACAAGTAAGATAACTCTAGTAGCTTACTTTAGTACAGTAACATGGAAGATAACTGTAGTAGTTTACTTTAGTACAGTACAATAACATGGAAGATAACTGTAGTAGCTTACTTTAGTACAGTACAGTAACATGGAATATAACTGTAGTAGCTTACTTTAGTACAGTACAGTAACATGGAATATAACTGTAGTAGCTTACTTTAGTACAGTAACAAGGAAGATAACTGTAGTAGCTTACTTTAGTACAGTATAGTAACAAGTAAGATAACTGTAGTAGCTTACTTTAGTACAGTACAGTAACATGGAATATAACTGTAGTAGCTTACTTTAGTACAGTAGAGTAACATGGAAGATAACTAGTAGCTTACTTTAGTACAGTAACATGGAATATAACTGTAGTAGTTTATCTAGTACAGTACAGTAACATGGAAGATAACTGTAGTAGTTTACTTTAGTACAGTACAGTAACATGGAATATAACTGTAGTAGCTTACTTCAGTACAGTAACATGGAATATAACTGTAGTAGCTTACTTCAGTTCAGTATAGTAACATGGAATATAACTGTAGTAGTTTACTTTAGTACAGTACAGTAACATGGAAGATAACTGTAGTAGCTTACTTTAGTACAGTACAGTAACATGGAATATAACTGCAGTAGTTTACTTTAGTCAAGTACAGTAACATGGAAGATAACTGTAGTAGCTTACATTAGTACAGTACAGTAACAAGGAAGATAACTGTAGTAGTTTACTTTAGTACAGTAACATGGACGATAACTTTAGTAGCTTACTTTAGTACAGTAACATGGAAGATAACTGTAGTAGCTTACTTTAGTACAGTAACAAGTAAGATAACTGTAGTAGCTTACTTTAATACAGTACAGTAACGTGGAAGATAACTGTAGTAGCTTACTTCCATGTTACTGTACTGCACTAAAGTAAACTACTACAGTTATCTTCCATATTACTGTACTAAAGTAAGCTACTACAGTTATCTTACTTGTTACTGTACTAAAGAAAGTAAACTACTACAGTTATGTTACTGTACTGTACTCTACTACAGTTATCTTCCATTGTACTAAAGTAAATCTTCCATGTTACTGTACTTAACTGTAGTAACTTACTTTAGTACAGTACAGTAACATGGAAGATAACTGTAGTAGCTTACTTTACTACAGTACAGTAACATGGAAGATAACTGTAGTAGTTTACTTTAGTACAGTAACATGGAAGATAACTGTAGTAGCTTCCTTTAGTACAGTACAGTAACATGGAAGATAACTGTAGTAGTTTACTTTAGTACAGTAACATGGAAGATAACTGTAGTA